>NC_138301.1:105478012-105685512 GCF_965601325.2 Salmo salar
CACAGCAACATGTATTTCTAATAACATTTAAAAAGGCAGATTGGTAAGACATTAGTTATCTTATATTGTTGAATTGTGTATAAAATGGTATACACATTTTATTATCAGTGATGGACCTTTAAACAGTACAAAAAAAATGTCACAGGGGGGTCTCTAGTTTTGAAAATGATAATTGGTCACAGTGTCACCAACTCTTGAAGAGTTAGGTGTACATTTTAGCGCATAATATCACAGCAGAACTGTGAGTTCTATTATGTATTTTTAGCAAGTTACATTAGCTGGCACTGAACCTTAACAATGCTTTCTCCTTCCACCCTACCTGACACTGATGAATGCATATTATCAGCACTTATCAGCACTCAATACACCCCCACACACTATGACTCCCCCCCCCACACCACACACCACACACACACACACACCACACACACACACACACACACACACACACACACACACACACACACACACACACACACACACACACACACTTTCTGCCAATGTGCACACGGCGACACAGGTGATTTTCTGAAGGGAAAGTACCGAACAGTACTGTATTTGACAAAGAAGGCGCTACTTGACTGACACCTGGTGGTTTTGAATGGAAATTGCACAATTAAGCTTATCGTCAGTGGTCCCTACGCATTAATGTGTTAATAATGCACCGTCTTACATTTACATTAAAATATTGGTCAACAGAAACAGGAATATGGTCCACTTCTTGAATTAAAAAAGAAAAACGTGGTTTGACATGACATCACATAAGTCACCAAAAAAAGGTTTTATAATAAAAGGGTAGGCTATCCCATAATGCACTGCAAATTCCTGTCAGCGGACATTGAGCACCTCTTAAATAACTTACAAGCTAACAGTCACAACAAAAACAGAACAGTGTATTGCTAATTAAGAACATACTCTCAATACGTCTTCGAAGGAGGATACAAACAAGCCTAACATAATGAGTGGTCTACGCACTGTCCTGGTCTCTACTGGGTTTGTCGGTGTGGTGGGCATTGGATATGGAATGTGGTCAGTGATTACACCAGGAGAGGAAAGGAAGAGGGAAATGCTCAAGGTAGGCCGCTAACAATGCACTTGACTTGCACAGCACTGACTTTTTAAACCGAGCAAAGGACTCCTTGTCCTTTGTTAGTCAGATGTGTATGATTTGTGCATTACATTTTGTTTTTGTAAATGGTAAATGGCTTGCCAGTAGTTTCACCTATCAGACAAAGATAGGTACATGACGCTATGGTTCTCTCTTTGCACACTTGTCCGGGAGAAGGTTCTCCTAGTGGTGTTTGTTTATTGCTTAATTCAGTGGTTCCCAAACTGGGGGGTGCGAGGGGTCAGTGTAAGAATGCACAAGGTGCAATTTCGAAATTGGTAAGTGCATCAACAGCTTTCCTCTTATGTCAGTCATTGCAGACCTTGGAGAGCTATTTATAACTTGTCAGAAATGTCCAGATCAACTAGCCCATGTCAGCTGTTTTTTTTTGCTCGTTTTTTAAGCCCATTGATTTTGTTGTAATGTTTGAGTCACTCGGATATCACATGAACACACATAAGACATGGAAAATGTGTAGAATTTCAGGAAATAAGCGTTAAACTTGCAAAATGAAGGAAGGGGGGCCTGAGTGAAAAGTTTGCGAACCACTGGGCTAATTGACGAGCCATAGAATGGCATAGTCTCACTAACACTCACCAGAGACAGAAGAGAAGTTGCTGATAGAAATGTGTCATGTGGATTGGAACATGGAATCATGTCCGTTCTATATATTTAATTTCTATCTGCAACCATCTGCAATTGCCTCCCACTGAAAAAGGTTGGTTTCCTGGTCTGATTTACACCATCTGAGGCATGATGTGATTTGTAAATAATTTTGTCAACTGATCAAACGGCGAAAGGAATAAGAACCAGCAGAGCAGACCGTCTTCAATAACATTATACCCAGCTTTGTTTTGGTGTCAGCTTCTGTTGCATTATCTGTATGCATTATCAGCTTTACATTCACCTCGGCTATGAAAAGCCAACTGACATTTACTTCTGAGGTGCTGACCTGTTGCACCCTCTACAACCACTGGGATGTATTATTATTTGACCCTGCTGGTCATCTATGAACATTTGAGCATCTTGGCCATGTTCTGTTAATTGCCACCCCTCATAGCCTGGTTCCTCTCTAGGTTTCTTCCTAGGTTCTGGCCTTTCTAGGGAGTTTTTCCCTAGCCACCGTGCTTCTACACCTGCAATGCTTGCTGTTTGGGGTTTTAGGCTGGGTTTCTGTACAGCACTTTGAGATATCAGCTGATGTAAGAAGGGCTTTATAAATACATTTGATTTGACCTGCTCTTTTTCCCAATCTGACCATCAGAATCTACCCGAAGCTAACCCACTGAGAATGGAGGAGACAAGGAAGAGGAACGCCCTCATGATGCAGGTGCTGAAGGAAGCTGCAGAGACCGATGACAACATTGCGAGAGGATTGGGCCCTATGAGATCCCAGAAATAGTCATGCTCACATGCTGGTCATGTTCTCCTGCTCAGACGTCACATGCATCATCCAATGGTTGTGTGCCACGTCATCGACTGTGCCGTCGGGCACCAGATTGCTATAACGTGGTTAGCTGATAGGTTTTTTTAACCTATCCAGATCTGACATGCGACGTCTGAGCAGGGGAACACGAGCATTGTCTTCACATTGATTTGAAAGTCAATTGGAAGAGACCATACAATTACAGATGACACACCAGTAGACTTGAGTTTCACCACTTCCTCTTAAGAGATAAGATTATATTGGCTAAGTGTTTTCATTTATGTTGAGTATGAATGAGTTTAAGGGGCGTTAAGTACTTTGTTTCACTGAATGAGAAAGTGTTGAAAATAAGAGGCAATGGTTCCCAAACTTCATGACTTGAACACATGCTCTGTTACATTGAAACAAAGCATATTTATTACAATAAGTGTTGTATATAATTCATTAACCATTTTTGCTAGCTGAAAGTGCTTGTGATGATCACAACAATGTATGGCAAATAAAATGTAAACAGTCCTGCCTAGTTTTTTTTTATTGGATATCTTCTGTTATTACATTTTGTGAGATCAATTCGATTTAATGGATAGAGTAACGTTTTTAAATTATGTTTATATGATCATGAATATAGTTCTGTTGTCAGCGGTCCAGTGTTGGGGACCCTTTTACCGGTTGCACCCATTTCCGGCTTGAGAAAATGACGTTAATTTTCAACTGATGTCAAAGGTTGCGGTCAGATTCATGCACAACACATGCAGTGGTAATCGTCATACCTCAGTGTTCGTAACTGGGATCGGGATTACGTTTTTAACTGATGTACGTTTTAAGAATAAGCGATTATAGTAAATTGTCAAGTTAGCTGCTTGGTAGTTATCACATCAAGCCAAGCACAGCTAACGAGCTTGTTAGCATAAATCCATAGATTTGGCAATGTCAACACCAGAGCCATTGCCCGTACCACCGGGCTCAGTATCACCGGCAGCGGGTCAAATGTTTGGGAGCTGTTGGAGTTGTCGGATTCTTTCAGGTGGAGGTCTGCTGTTAGGAGCTGGATATGTCTTCCTAGCCGCCCGAAAAGTAATGCGCCAAGGTGGGACAACCTCTATAGGAACTGTCGCACAAGTCGCGTTTGCAGCAAGTGAGTATTGTGATTTATTGGCAGCATGTATAAATGTATAGTGGCAAGAAAAAGTATGAGCCCTTTGGAAATACCCAGATTTCTGCATAAATTAGTCAATGTAATCTACCCGAAGCTAACCCACTGAGAATGGAGGAGACATTAAATTACAGCTCTAAAATCAATCAAGGTTAGAGTGTGGTTGTTACACATCCAGCTGGCTGTCTACTTTAGTCAGGCAGAATGACAGACCAGGTAGCAGCAGGGTTTGGCCTGGTATAACCATAGCATCCATGTCCTAGTCACCTAGGTCACAACAATAGACAGTCAGCTTAAACTAACACACAATGATACGGTTGCATGTCTTTATGGAACACACTGTAAACATTCACCGTGCAGGGTGGGAAAAGTATGTGAAGCCTTGCATTTAATAACTATTTGACCCTCCTTTGGCAGCAACAACCTCAACCAAACGTTTTCTGTAATTGTGGATCAGACCTACACAACAGTCAGGAGGAATTTTGGACCATTCCTCTTAACAAAACTGTTTCAGTTCAGCAATATTTTTTTGTCTGGTGTGAACTGCTAACTTGAGGTCATGCCACAGCATCTCAAATCAGGTTGAGGTCAGGACTCTGACTGGCCACTCCAGAAGGTGTATTTTTTTCCATTGAAGCCATTCTGTTGTTGATTTACTTCTGTGTTTTGGGTCGTTGTCCTGTTGCATCACAACTTCTGTTGAGCTTCAATTGGTGGAAAGATAGCCTAACATTATCCTGCAAAATGTCTTGATAAACTTGGGAATTCATTTTTCCGTCGGAATAGCAAACTGTCCAGGCCCTGAGGCAGCAAAGCAGCCCCAAAACATGATGCTCCCGCCACCATACTTTACAGTTGGGATGCGGTTTTGATGTTGGTGTGCTGTGCTGTGTAATTTTTTTCTCCACACAGTGTTGTGTGTTCCTTCCAAACAACTCAACTGTAGTTTCATCTGTCCACAGAATATTTTGCCAGTAGCGCTGTGGAACATCCAGGGGCACATTTGCAAACTTCAGATGTGCAACAATGTGTTTTTTTTTGGACAGCAGTGGCTTCTAACGCGGTGTCCTCCCATGAACACCATTCTTGTTTAGTGTTTTACGTATCGTAGACTTGTCAGAGATGTAAGCATGTTCCAGAGATTTCTGTAAGTCTTTAGCTGACAATCTACGATTTTTCTTAACCTCATTGAGCATTCTGCGCTGTGCTCTTGCAGTCATCTTTGCAGGACGGCCACTCCTAGGGAGAGTAGCAACAGTGCTGAACTTTCTCCATTTATAGACAAATTGTCTTACCGTGGACTGATGAACATCAAGGCTTTTAGAGGTACTTTTGTAACCCTTTTCAGCTTTATGCAAGTCAACAATTCTTGATCTATTTTGTTCGAGGCATGGCTCACATTAGGCAATGCTTCTTGTGAATAGCAATCTCAAATTTTGTGTGTTTTTTATAGGGCAAGGCAGCTCTAACCAACATCTCCAATCTCGTCTCATTGATTGGAATCCAGGTTAGCAGATTGGTCTCCTGACTCCAATTAGCTTTTGGAGAAGTCATTAGCCTAGGGGTTAACATATTTTTCCAACATACACTGTGAATGTTTAAATTATGTATTCAATATAGACAAGAAAAATACAATAATGAGTGTTATTAGTTTAAGCACAGTATTATGCTGTACTGTGTTAATTTGTTAATTTGTTACTTGTTAATCTGATTACCAATTTATGCAGAAATCCAAGTAATTACAAAAGGTTCACATACTTTTTCTTGCCACTATCTCCTGCATTGTAGTAGCAGCAGCAATTTATCCAACATTACTAAGAAGGTGAAAGCAAAGGCAAGAGCTATGATGAGTTGATGCTATTCCAAATATTCTAGCAGGGCCTCTGAGGTGCAGTCAACTCAATATTTCTGTTTCAGGTTTGGCTGCTTGGGGAGTTGTGGTCATCGCTGACCCTGTGGGGAAATCACACAGGAAGGTGTGAAGATGCTCTGACAGATGGAATTATTTGAAGCTGCTGAAGTACAAGCCATGGTCATATCAAAGATCACTTTGGCAGATAGTGATCTTGGCATAATGGATGAGAACATGCCAAAGACTATTCTCATCATCTGTCAGTGTGACTTGTCTATAATACATTAAATAAATTGAGAACATGTGCACTTGGAACTACCTTGTGCAAGTAAGAATTTCGTTGGATGATATATACCATGCGTATCCTGTCCATACGACTAATACAACTTGAACTACCTTGTGTTCATGCCACCATGGCTGTATTTAGACAGGCAGCCCAATTCTGATAATTTTCACTAAATTGGTCTTTTGACCAATCAGATAATCTCTGAAAAATATCTGAAGTGAAATATCTGAAGTGAAAAGATCACATTTGTCAAAAGATCAATTAGTGGAAAAAAATATCAGAATTGGAATCTCGAGTCCATTTCATCTACTTCTGAACCATCAGAAAGACAGCCAATCATACAACTGCTCAATTCTCCCAATGTAAAGGAACCATCAAATTGGTGCAGAGTACCACTCTTTCCTCACTGAGTTTTATTGTATTTCATCACAGTGACAATCAGTCCAGTGACAAATGTAATTATAAATGACAGATCCATTTCTCACACTGCATGAATGGTCATGTCAATGTTGAACTGTGATGAGACAGCAGACACAAGGCTTTGGGCAAATAGTTTTATGAGTTGGCGTTGGGTCCCTTCTTCTTGCCAAATGTTGGTACCACATTCACAAAGCGCCTATTATACTGGATCCTCCTTTTAGCCCTACCAGTCTTCTTTTTCTTCTTCTCCTGCTTATCCACCTGTGAGAATGGTTATAAACAGAGAGTCAGAGGTGTGGTGTCTTGACGTGCACAATAGAGACAAAGCAAACTTGCCAGAAGAGCAAGTCATGTTGAATATGCCACAATTTCATTTCTATTAAAACACAAACGCCCACCTTGGGAGTCTGTCCCCTGACTTTCCCCGCTCTGGCCAAGGAGCCATGGACTTTGCCTGGGATAGGAAATGGAAATTAATCAAAGCAAGCCCCTCCAAATTCTCTTCAAATAATGGTACAGAAACAAAATGTCTCAGACCTTAATAATTTCACATATTTACAATAATGTTTAAGAATGTTTAATTATTGATCACTTACCTCCCAACAGTCGGGGGGTAACCTCAAGAGTGCTGAACTCCAGTGCCGATTGGCCAATCACAGCATCATCCTGCAGAGGTTCCCCGCACAGAAAAACCACCTGGTCATCACAGGAGAGTCCCTCCAATGCCTCAATATGAGCCTTGTGGGGAAGGGAAAAGAACAAAGAGCTGAATGTGGTTAACCTTTCATGGTCATCAATTAACTTTTAAACCCAAAAAAGTTTGCAGACCAAGGGACAGTAGTGCTATACTTTACCTTGATGTCAGCGACAGTTTCTAACCCAGACACCTGAAAGGTGTGGAGAGTCTGAGCACGCACAAACAGCTGCATGGTCAACCTGTTCAAAATAAGATGGATGATGTTAGGTCAGTGGGTCCTACAATCCTGAAAGACCCAAAGGGTTGTGCAGGGTTTTGTTCCAGCCTAGCACTAAAACACCTGATTCAAACATGGTCACCAACAGGGTTTAATTTATTTAACTAGGCAAGGTATGTATTAGTTTGTTTCTTCAGACGTATGCCAGAATAAACGGTGAATCAAATGTCCAACAACTAGTGCAAAGATTAGTAGTTTGTGGTTAATCATTAGTAACTGACGTTATAGCTAGACTAGCCAGAGCGGTAGAACAATTTATATTTCCTGTCGAATATCAACAAAGACAACTTTTTTTAAGAGACAATGTTTAAAATGTCATGAAACTTTTGAGTCCCTTTGTTATGAGTTACAAAACAGAACTGAAACTTATTTCATAGCTCACCAAAGTCTCGCAGTGTAATGATCGTGTGCTTCGCCAATGGTGTTTGGTCTGGAGATTGAAAACAGGAAGCATTTCACTGCGCATACCCGTGACGTAGTATTCCCTGATCCCGCCCACGTGTGGTGGCCGAGAACAATTATGTCGCGCTCCTTCATAAACAGGACCACAATGTTATGCAGATGATTTAGGGAAAGTTTCAAGCTATACGAGCACACGGCAAGAATACCAAATACTACGATACGGTTACGAGTGAGTTGGCTATTTGATACCCATATACAGTACCAGTCAAAAGTTTGGACACACCTACTCATTCAAGGGTTTTTCTTTATTTTGATTATTTTCTACATTGTAGAACAATAGTGAAGACATCAAAACTATGAAATAACACATATGGACTCATGTAGTAACCAAAAAAAGTGTTAAACAAATAAAATATATTTTATATTCTTCAAAGTAGCCACCCTTTGCCTTGATGACAGCTTTGCACATTCTTGGCATTCTCTCAACCAGCTTCACCTGGAATACTTTTCCAACAGTCTTGAAGGAGTTTCCTTCTCTCTGCAGTCCAACTCATCCCAAACCATCTCAAATGGGTTGAGGTCGGGTGATTGTGGAGGCCGGGTTATTGTCCTGTTGAAAAGCAAATGACAGTCCCACCAAGCACAAACCAGATGGGATGGCGTATCGCTGCAGAATGGTGTGGTAGCCATGCTGGTTAAGTGTGCCTTGAATTCTAAATAAATCACAGACAGTGTCACCATCACACCTCCTACTTCATGCTTCACGGTGGGAACCACACATGCAGAGATCAACCGTTCATCTACTCTGCTTCTCACAAAGACTAGGTGGTTGGAACCAAAAAACTCATTTGTAATCATCAGACCAAAGGACATATTTCCACCGGTCTAATGTCCATTGCTCATGTTTCTAGACCCAAGCAAGTCTCTTCTTATTGGTGTCCTTAAGTAATGGTTTCTTTGCAGCAAATTGACCATGAAGGTCTGATTCACGCAGTCTCCTCTGAACAGTTGATGTTGAGATGTGTCTGTTACTTGAATTCTGTGAAGCATTTATTTGGGCTACAATCTGAGGCTGGTCACTGTAACGAACTTATCCTCTGCAGCAGAGGTAACTGGGTCTTCCTTTCCTGTGGCGGTCCTCGTGAGAACCAGTTTCATCGTAGCGCTTGATGGTTTTGCGACTGCACTTGAAGAAAGTTATTGAAATGTTCCCGAATTGACTGACATTCATGTCATAAAGTAATGATGCTGTTGTTTCTCTTTGCTTATTTGAGCTGTTCTTGCCAAAATATGGACTTGATATTTTAACAAATAGGGCTATCTTCTGTATACCACCCCTACCTTGTCACAACACAACTGATTGGCATTAAGAAGGAAAGAAATTCCACAAATTAACTTTTAACAAGGCGTACCTGTTAATTGAAATGAATTCCAGATGACTACCTCGTGAAGCTGGTTGAGAGAATGCCAAGAGTAGGCAAAGCTGTTATCAAGCCAAAGGGTGGCTACTTTGAATTATCTCAAATATTAAATATATTTTGATTTGTTTAAAACTTTTTTCATATGCGTTATGTAATAGTTTTTATGTCTTCACTATTATTGTACAATGTAGAAAATGGTCAAAATAAAGAAAAACCCTTGAATGAAAAGGTTGTCAACTTTTGACTGATACTGTATCTTCTTTCAAAAATAATCTACGTGGCCGAAATTGCTAAAATCGAAGTAACAAACATTAGCTAGCTAGCTAAATGTAGTAATGAATACATTGGCTACATTTCTTTAAATTGACAATTCTGTGAACTGTCTTGTGCAAGTTTTAAATTGACACAATACCTGTTAGCAAAGATGTCAGCTAGAGATGATGTGCAGGAGCTTGCAGGGATTTGTAGTTTTGCATGATGTCAAATCAAATTTTATTTGTCACATACACATGGTTATCAGATGTTAATGCGAGTGTAGCGAAATGCTTGTGCTTCTAGTTCCGACAGTGCAGTAATGTCTAACAAGTAATCTAACAATTTCACAACAACTACCTTATGCACACAAGTGTAAAGGGATGAATAAGAATATGTACATATAAATGTATGGATGAGCGATGTCTTGGATGAGCGATGTCTGTGCGGCATAGGAAAGATGCAGTAGATGGTATAGAGTACAGTATATACATATGAGATGAGTAATGTAGGGTATGTAAACATTACATAAAGTGGCATTGTTTAAAGTGACAAGTGATACATTTATTACATCCAATTATTAATTATTAAAGTGGCTAGAGATTTGAGTCTGTATGTTGGCAGCAGCCACTCAATGTTAGTGATGGCTGTTTAACGGTCTGATGGCCTTGAGATAGAAGCTGTTTTTCAGTCTCTCGGTCTACTTTGATGCAAATGAGCATTTTCGAATCTGAGAGTAAATAGAGCAGAATATATTGATAGTCACCTTGTCTGAGAGAGATTTACATGGTTATCAAAACGTCACGCCAGGGTGAGCCTACACAAAGCACACCCCTTATTTTAAGTGTTTCTAAAATCCCCAATGGGAAAAATGATTGGTGGAAAAACAATGGGAACCAATTCCCTGTTTGAACCCCATTTGATTTTGTTAGTCACTCAGATAACATATTAACATGACAAAATGTGTAGAATTTCAGGAAATAAGCTGTAAAACTCGAAAAAAAATCTGCACCCCATTGCAAAATGTACAGAATTGCAGCAAAATAACTATTAAACTGTTTCTCTCCGCATTCAAGAGGGGGGGTGGGGCCAAACCAAATATCCCCTATTTATTTATTTATTTAACCTTTATTTAACCAGGTAGGCCAGTTGAGAACAAGTTCTCATTTACAACTGCGACCTGGCCAAGATAAAGCATAGCAGTGCGACAAAAACAACAACACAGAGTTACAAATAAACGTACAGTCAATAACGCAAAAGAAAAGAAAAATAGAAAGATCTATGTACAGTGTGTGCAAATGTAGAAGAGTAAGGAGGTAGGCAATAAATAGGCCATAGAGGCAAAAATAATTACAATTTAGCATTAATACTGGAGTGATATATGTACAGATGATGATGTGCAAGTAGAGATACTGGGGTGCAAAAGAGCAAGAGGGTAGGTAGTAATATGGGGATGAGGTAGTCAGGTGTGCTATTCACAGATTGGCTGTGTACAGGTACAGTACTCGATAAGCTGCTCTGACAGCTGATGCGTAAAGTTAGAGAAGGAGATATAAGACTCTAGCTTCAGAGATTTTTGCAATTCCTTCCAGTCATTGGCAGCAGAGAACTGGAAGGAGAGGCGGCCAAAGGAAGTGTTGACTTTGGGGATGACCAGTGTAAAATACCTGCTGGAGCGTGTGCTACGGGTGGGTGTTGCTATGGTGACCAGTGAGCTGAGATAAGGCAGGGCTTTACCTAGGAAAGACTTATAGATGACCTGGAGCCAGTGGGTTTGGCGACGGATATGGAGTGAGGGCCAGCCAACGAGAGCATAGAGGTCACAGTGGTGGGTAGTATATGGGGCTTTGGTGATAAAACGGATGGCACTGTGATAGACTATATCCAGTTTGCTGAGTAGAGTGTTGGAGGCTATTTTGTAAATGACCTCGCCGAAGTCAAGGATTGGTAGGATAGTCAGTTTTACGAGGGAATGTTTGGCGGCATGAGTGAAGGAGGCTTTGTTGTGAAATAGGAAGCCAATTCTAGATGTAATTTTGGATTGGAGATGCTTAATGTGAGTCTGGAAGGAGAGTTTACAGTCTAATCAGACACCTAGGTATTTGTAGTTGTCCACATATTCTAGGTCAGAACCGTCCAGAGTCGTGATGCTAGTCAGGCAGGAGGGTGCGGGCAGCGATCGGTTGAATAGCATGCACTTAGTTTTACTAGAATTTAAAAGCAGTTGGAGGCCACGGAAGGAGTGTTGTATGGCATTGAAGCTCGTTTGGAGGTTTGTTAACACAGTGTCCAAAGAAGGGCCAGATGTATACAGAATGGTGTCGTCTGCGTAGAGGTGGATCAGAGAATCACCAGCAGCAAGAGCGACATCATTAATATATACAGAGAAAAGAGTCGGCCCGAGAATTGAGCCCTGTGGCACCCCCATAGAGACTGCCAGAGGTACGGACAAAAGACCCTCCGATTTCACACACTGAACTCTATCTGAGAAGTAGTTGGTGAACCAGGCGAGGCAGTCATTTGAGAAGCCAAGGCTATTGAGTCTGCCGATAACAATGCGGTGATTGACAGAGTCGAAAGCCTTGGCCAGGTCGATGAAGACGGCTGCACAGTACTGTCTTTTATCGATGGCGGTTATGATATAGTTTAGGACCTTGAGCATGGCTGAGGTGCACCCATGACCAGCTCGGAAACCAGATTGCATAGTGGAGAAGGTACGGTGGGATTCGAAATGGTCGGTGATCTGTTTATTAACTTGGCTTTCGAAGATTTTAGAAAGGCAGGGCAGAATGGATATAGGTCTATAACAGTTTGGGTCTAGTGTCTCCCCCTTTGAAGAGGGGGATGATCACGGCAGCTTTCCAATATTTGGGGATCTCAGACAATACAAAAGCGAGGTTGAATAGGCTAGTAATAGGGGTTATAACAATTTTGGCAGATCATTTTAGACAGAGAGGGCCCTAGGGCCTGCCCTGCATAAATGTGTGGAATTGGGATGGAATGAATGACAGACACTACTTCTTTTCCATTTTCAATGCATTTGTCAATTATTTTTTTCATGAATGAGTTATCAGGAGCACGCGAGAATACATTTATCCCTGTCACTTTCCCTTCAAAAACAGACATTGTGTAGCCCAGCTGGAGAAGCTAAGAGTGGGATATTAGCATCTACAGAAGAATACAAATTTGTGGAACGACTGATACCACCTTCACGAGTGCCCTTTCCCCCTAAACATGATGGTCCTTCCCCATTTGGCTGGACTCCTCCATCAGGTAAAGCTTGACACCTTACGTTATTCTTTGTTTTAAGGCAAATGGAGAGCAATGGTTTGGTTTCTCACACTGATTCAACTTCTGCTTCAAATACCTTACTACATTTAAATTTGTTGTTCGAGTTGTTTTACGCTTCTAATGTTCTGTACATGATTTATCTGCCAACACTTAGTCGTTTATAGTCTCATATACACATCTCTCATAGGCCTTTTCTCAATTGGATTTGCTGAACTCCTGTGTCCTCTCTCCGTCCTCTCTCGCCTCCTTTTGAAAAAAGTCAAAGACAATGAAGGAGGGCTGGCGAATAGAGGGAAGGTGTATGAAGATGTGCTTGTTTGAAATGAAACGGTCCTTCTCCACTGCACGTCATCAGGCAAATTAAGTTTACAGGGGTGGAATCCCAAAAGAAATGTGTAAAGTGCTAAAAGCACATTTAGATGTTGTGCTAGACATTTTATAGATCGTTTTTAAAGGTTTGCATGCTTTTCTCCTTTGAAAAAGAAATATCTGATTCAAATGGTGTGTGGCAGATTTCAAAACTCTTCCACAAAGAACTCCGGTAGGTTACACAGAACTCGGTAGGATACACATGACTATCCTCGATGAAAGTAGCTGTCAAGGAGGGCCGGACACTCTTCCATTAGCCTATAAACAAATGAACACTCTCCTCGACCATGTCAGTCTCCACGTCATGGAGGAGAGGAAAGAGGATAGACTTTTTCCCAAATGAGACCATAGTCTCAGCAAACACACCTTGGGTATCAGGTGCTATTTACTTTATGGTTGATTAACCTCAATTAAATATTTGTCCTATTTTTCTCACCCCCTTTAGCCCAACATTTTATAGAGGTGCCTCTTGCTTTACCCAGGGGCGGAAATCCAGGGGGGGACACGACCCCCCCATCCTGGGAAAAATATGATTTGTCCCCCCCAATATAACACTGAAACATAACTATGTAATTTAAATAATATTAATAATAATACGCAATGAAAGCAATTGTGCTGATTATAGACACTTAATAGCGCGTTTTTAAGTTTCAAAAGATTGCGACCCCCCCACCCTTTGCCTCACAATGGTTTGATCCACTGCCAGTTCCTTAGTTGGCAAGGTAACAGAGGGGTCGTATCCACTGTCTGAAAGGCACTCAATGAACGTAACTGACGTGAGGTTAATCCAGTCAATCGCGCACACACACTAGCTGAATATGCAGAGCTAGCGCGCAAATATTAACTATTAAGCTAGCTAGTACCTATTCCATTTATGTGGCCTCGTCAAAGATGGAATCTTTGCTATCGTCAATTTATTCCAAGACCAGCATGCAGATGATGTAAGTTAGTGCTTCAAAGTCCCTGTGATAAGGTTAGCGTTAAACTGGAGTCCAAACTGAACAGAACTACACTCTCTTCTACCATTGTCTTAAATATATTTAATGGTCTCGTTGCAAAAGCTAAATTGTCGCAAGGGAACTTTTATTTATTTATTTTATTTCACCTTTATTTAACCCGGGTAGCAAAGATTATAGCAAACACCACTGAAACGGAATTGGTGCTCGCTAGCTTTTCAAATTCAGCTATTGTTGGAAGCCAGCCAATATGAAACAAACTATTAAAATTACAAAAGGTTGCAGCATATGTTGTGTAAATGGTGAACTCATACAGCTGTCAACTCTTGTCATTTTAATCCGTTTCACATTTTCTAGCTACCTTTTAGATCGAAGCCCAAATAGAATGATAAAAGATAAGATGATAGAAGCCCATCTCCTACTGTAAATAACCTACACACTGTGTGTGTGTGTAGCCAGCCAGCCAGCCAGGTAGAAAAATGGCAGAAAAATAAAAGACGGACATCAGAGTATTTTTCAGTACACCAAAACGCAAAGTAAGAACCCTAGTAGCCTAATATCTCAAAGACTAGTTGATAAAATGTTCATAAGAAAGAAATGAAATTCTAACGGAAATGTTTCACAATGATGTCATTAGGCAGAGCAGGCAACAGATGGCACACAGACAGCAGAGTTGGGGACAGATATGCAGGGACAGACTGGCAGAGACAGGGAGTCTCAGGTAAGTTTGTTGAGTCTTTGTTTGGCAACATTATGAAAGGTTCTCAATTTTTTTTACTTGTAAAATAGGAACATAATTGGAAAATGCCATGGATACCCCCACTCTCAACTTAAACTGGTGACTGAACTAAGATTTGTTAAAGGCAATGGTATTGCTGTTGTGATTAGTTGTGTAGTTTTGGGTACCGGTAGTTAGGAGTACGGCAAACACCTTATTTCTTTGGTTCCTCAATATACATTTACCATATTACAATGTAGGCTATGTGTTACAGCACTACTTTTGGTGTCCCCCTCAGGAATTGCTCTTGAGAAAATTTCATGTAATTGTCCCCTCCAAAGTTGATATCAGATTTTCGCCCCTGGCTTTACCATACATGATCTGTCGCTCCCGAATGCACAATGTTCCTGTCTACACTTACCTCACCCATGGCAGCCGCAAGACAAGGTTGAAGGGGACATCTGGGTGAGTGAGACAGAATTTCTAGGGTTCTTCTGTCAAAGCATTGTTGAAACTTCTGCAGAATTGCATATCAGTAAGTATGACTGGCTGGGAACCAGAGTAGAAGTAGAAGAGCTCTTGTATTTATCTAGCAACAACTTTGGGTGGAATGTTATGTTTTCCTGTCACTGTGCAGTTGTTTCCCCCTGATTAATGCTGCTACTTTTGTGTCTCCTGTCAGGCTCTTGAGAAGGATGTTAAGGAGTACCTGCAACAGCTTACTGGCAAAGACCTGCCAACCCAGGTCAATGAAGTGACCATGACAATTCGAGTCAAAGGTCACTTTGATACAGCGCTGAAGGAGTGGCTGGTGAAGAAGGGATTCTAAGTGGACCGTTGGCGAGGAGGTAAACTGTCGCAGAACAGTTGTCAAAGAAAAATAGTGCTTACTTTTCTATATGCACCCAACATTTTGAAATGAGTGGATAAATAAGAGACAGTTGTTTATTTATGTCCATGTCAATTATATTTGTTTGTATGTAACACCTTACGCTCAGATGACAAGAGTTCCTCAAATTTGAATCATTAAATGGCCAATTGCTATGGGGGATGTCTTCTTTATTTTTAAAAGTTGTTTTTATATCCACAGGAACAATATTAGTTGTAAGTTTGATATGTGATTCATGTATTCATTGTTGTAAAATAATACCACAGATTATCAGTGGAGGTTCCTCAGATGAGGAAGAGGAGAACCATCCTCAGTGAATTTCATAAAAATGTAATTGTAAAATATTTAAATGTTATTATTTTTAGATAAAACTATACTAAGAATATTCACATGTAACTAAATAATTTATTAAAACACTGTTTTGCAATGAAGGTCTACAGTAGCCTCAACAGCACTAGGGTAGCATAGCACCATGGTGTAGCCGGAGGACAGCTAGCTTCCGTCCTCCTCTGGGTACATTGACTCCAATACAAAACCTAGGAGATTCATGGTTCTCACCCCCTTCCATAGACTTACATAGTAATTATGACAACTTTCAGAGGACGTCCTCCAACCTATCAGAGCTCTTGCAGCATGAACTTGTCCAACCAATCAAAGGATCAAATAAATAACTTGTACTGGAAGCATAAGCTACAGCTAGCTAGCACTGCAGTGCATCAAATGTGGCGAGTAGATGACTTGAAAAGACAATAGTTGAACAGTTTTGAACAAATACATTTCTTCTAAAATGAAGGAGAGATTTTGTTTTAAAAAAATGTAGTTTCATTTTCACTTACTTAGCTAGCAAATGCAGCTAGCTAGTTTAGCCTACTCAAACACCCTGCTCAAACAAATGGATGCTATGTTAGCTAGCTGGCTATGACTATCCAACATAACACTGAAACTCTTCCAAGTCAGGGTAAGCTTTTGGTTTTACAAATGTATTGCCACCAGGGCCTGCGGGTGTAAGTGCTAACTAAACTGCTTACTGTCTGTGTACTAACGTTACTGCATGATTGTAACGTGTTTACTAACTCATTAGTTCTATTAGCTATGTTGACTATGACGTTACTTTAGCTAATATGGTGATAACGGTGTAGGCTGTGTGTAGCGATTAAGATATGGTTTGGCTTGGAAAGTTTTTTTTGCCTGGTCACATACAGCTGATGTGTTCTGCATTGAAGTCCACAAGTGAAGGGAAAAGGTGAGAGGAGGAGAGCACATAGATGGGAGAAGGAATACAACGTGGCTGCTATGATAGTGAGCTGGGTTTACGTGATAAGGGGTGTATTCATACGGCCAATTCTGTAGAAAAAATAAATGGAACGAAACGGGGATAAACATACCTGAATTTGTCCATTAGAAACTTGTTTGCAACTGTTGGACTAATGATTACACCCTAGATCAGCTAGATGCAGACAAGAGTGTGCAAGGTGGTATTGAATGTGTCACTGTTTACCTATGTGTTCGTCTGTCTCCTGAAATGTTTCTCTTGACCTGTGTGCACCTACGTTGTAAATTTTCATTCATAGGCTAGGTTTTAGCAACCTCATGCAGTAGCCTAAAACTATCACTGTTACATTGTACTGGGTTAATGGAATATGAATGACAGTCATCCGATATGCTGTAATAGAGATAAGGCCATGCTCATTAAAAAAAACGGCACCGACCGCCAGTGGTGTTCATTGTTTAGTGGTGTAGTCAATACTGGTAAGTTCATTTAGGAGTTGGTATTTTACACATATTTTTCATCGCTCTTGATGGATTTTTTCAATAGGAATTTAAACTTGAGGGAAATATTCCGAAAGATGCTGATGTTTTCTGTGACTTTTAAATGCAGCTCATTTCATTATCTAGTTTCCATGGCCGTCACTAGTTACTACAGTCACAAAGTCATACACCCCGCCTATTTTTACAATTTATCTTCTTAAAATGTGATTTGAAGCCTAACCCTAGCGTTAACCACATTGCTAACCTTATGTCTAACCATAACATTCAATTAAGACCAAAAATATGTTTTTTGTTTTCATACCTTTTTACGACATTTTGACTTTCTGGCTGTGGTAACTAAGGGAAACTATCTTCCGTGTCTGGCAGTTATTTATTTTTGCGTGCGTTTTACGACGGGTAGACGTCATCCAATAGCGACAAGCTCAGAAACCATTTATGGCAGGAGTTTTACCAACGTTTAGTCCGAAATAGTCTCACATGTTTTGCTCTTTGATAGTTTTAGGCTGATTAAACGCCGAACAAATTGTAATTACTGTACTACATATTGAAGTATTGGGATTTACATGTGTCTGACGACGTACCGAGAAGTCTTCTAAAGGTACGGCCATAGCAGTGCAACAAGTTATAATATATCTTACATTCAATTCTGTGAGTGGACTCGAGTTGTAAAATCTGTCTTTCCTTTCAGGCAAATTGGACGTTCATCGTTTTACTCAACATAATTACATCAGCATGCAATGAGAAGTAGAAACTAATTTGCCCACCCAAAATCATGAATCCAATACTTAGACAGAGAATCCCTCCATCTGTGCGGAAGTTGTTGACTGACATTGGACCAAGGAATGAACACCACTGCAGTGAATGGACTGACACAGAGCCTGAGACTGTCACTAGAGATGGAATTGAGCTTCCTGCCAGAGGAACCACCAATAACAGTGAATTTCTGACACCAGCTACTGGGAAAGAGGATGGAGATGCAGACCATACAGATGCCACAACACAAAGCAAAGTGTGTGGGCTGTGCTTATGCAAACCCTCTTACTACACCTGTCCACGATGCAATGTACCTTACTGTGGCCTGGAATGCTACCGGAGTACAAATCATTCTGTGTGCTCAGAGGAATTTTATAAAGAGTCGGTGTTACAGGAGCTGAAAGATATGGGAGAAACAGAGTGTGAGGGGAGGAAGAAGATGCAGGATATTCTGCTAAGGCTGAGACATATGGCAGATGGGGCAGAGGGAGGGATGGAGGGTGTTTTAAAGACTGTTGAGGAGGAGATGGGAGGTATTGAGGGGACAAAGGAAAGCGCACAGGTTTTAGAGCTTCTCTCCAAGTTAGCAGAGATTCAATCATCTGGGGAAGGGAATGTGGAGGAGATTGAGGAGATTTTAACCAAACTCAAAGAGTTAGGAGACAAGGATGAAGAAGCAGGGCAAGTGGTTTCTGCAAATTTTGGAGACGTCGATGAGGGGGTTGAAGACGCCGAGGAGCTAGACTTGGCTGACAGGCTCTCGGGGCTGGATATCGATGCTCTCTCTGAGGAGGCATTGTGGGACCTGTTGAGCAGCCAGGAGAAGGAGAAGTTTAGGAGTCTGGTGAAGGGTGGCGCTGTAGGAGCTCTGGTCCCCCTGTGGAGACCCTGGTGGGAGCAGCACGAGGAGGGGGAAAAAGCTCTGATGGAGGTACTGAAGGAGGAGATGGGCGAGCCAGAAGGAGATGATGCAGCAGGACAGGGAGAGAGCAGGACAAGAGAAACAGTGAAGACAAATAAAGAAGGACAGGGGGGGAGTCTGAGGAAGGAAGAAGGGGCAGGTTTATCCAGTTGTGAAAAAAGAGAGGCAGAAAGTCAAATTGTGATCATTGCGGATAATGAAGTCAAGGATTCTGGGAAAAGACTTGAGAGTGTGGGTAAATCAGGGAAGGAGCAGGGACAGAGAAAGGGTAAGGGAAAATACAGAAAAGAGGCGAGCAAGGCTAAGGGACCAAAATCAACTCCTGGTGTGCCTCCAATCAATGTCAAAATCCCACCTCTGAGCTCCTTGTCATCCCATCCATCCCCTCTTGTTCGCCATGGCTTGGTCGATGCACTGTTTGGCTACACATTCGCCCTACGCCTGTTCAATGGTGACATTGAGTCAGACCTAATTCAAGAGTTTTGTCAAATGGTTCTCACTGTGTCTGAGGCCCTGAGCTCAGGCAGGGTGTTCAGCTCCCTTCAGGAGACCCTTGAGGGAGGGGAGGCAGCCATTTTGGCCGGGGGCTACTTTGACCGAGAGGACCCCAGTTCCCCAGCCAGGGCTGTGGAGGCTGTGGCTCATATTCTGACTGGGAGAAGTAAGCAGGATGTCATTGGATACTCCTTGGCAGCTTTGAGCCAACTCTGTATGGTGCTATCTCAAGCCAGGGCAGCTCTGTCCAAAGAGGGAGATGAAGGCGACATGAGAAAGAAGTATTTCCTCGCGGGGAAGAAATGTGAGTTCTTTCAAGCTTGGGTGTCTGACAATGCCCAGGAGGTGAGAAGACTGGCCGCTGGGTTATGGAGAGAGCACAGGAAGAGGGAGGATGAGAGGAGTGCTTTGCAGAAGGAGAAGAGAAGAGTTGAAGAAAGCTGGAAGAAGGGAAGGGGAAAAGCGAAGGGTGTGTTGATTCAAGAAATAGATTGATAACATTATGGTATTTTATGACAGCTAAGGTAATATGAGTCTCTTTATTATCTTGTTTTCAGGGCAAGCCTGGTATTTGTTTGTATACCATTTTGTCAAAATGTATTTTGACTGCAATTACCATAGAGACATGTTTAATGTTTTGTTTTTTAATTACAATTTAGTTATGCAATAAAGGTCATGTAAACTAATAAGGCTTACATTTCAGTTATCAATATTAAAGAAATAGGCCTACACTGTCATTCTAAAAGAAATTGTCCAACATTACCTTAATTTCAATACATGCATAAATTGTCATGATAATTTGAATATACTTCAGATTAGTGCTATTTATACATCAGTTACTGAAATGTGACTAATCTATTCATTTGAAATTGAGTTTAGGGCTGGTTGCCCGGACAGAGATTAAGCCTACTTCTCAACTAAAAAGCACTTTCAATGGAGATTCTCTATTGACCATGTTTTTTAGTCCAGGACTAGATTTAATCTGTCTGGGAAACCGGCCCATAGTGTCCAATCTTGAGGAAGTATGGCTAGATCAGTACAAAAGGTGATGGTCAAGATGAATTGTGTTAGAGACTCACTGAACAGACATCACTACTGTGAACAACTTAAAGATGCTGGGCTGGTGTGTCAGCTTGTCTGGTCTATTCATCCAGTTAGGAGTGTCATTTTCTCCACAGTGTTCACGTTTAAAGTACATATTCTTTATGACAGAAAAAAGACAGCATTTCACTAGTATTTGTTTTGTCCAGTCTGAGGTTCAGAACGTTCACTTAATACAACAAAGCTGGCTATCCTATTGCATGTCCCTGGGCCCCAGTTCTGCCCTGACCGGTCCAGCTCAGCTCAGTAGACATAGGGGAATATCCTGTAGGGCACACATCTGCAGTAGGCGTCCCAGGCCAGGCCATACTTGGCCCTGCAGTGCCTCTCATCACGGGCCTCTCGGTGTATCAGCAGGACAGTGAAGTACACAACATAGAAGTAAGGTAGGAAATGGTTGAATCCTGGGGAAAGACATATAGTACATGGGAATCAGAATACTGTCGGTAGCAGGAGAGATAGTGTATCACTGACATTCTATTCTGGAACAGCCACTGGTTACGGACACATGTGCAGGGTGGCTGCAGAGAGGATCTTATGTATTTTCTAGGTACTTACCACACGGCAGGGACCATGCCAGGGCCATGAGAAGGTCTCCTAAGTAGTTAGGATGGCGGACGAGGCCCCACCAGCCTGACACCAAAAGGCCTACAGGTCTACAGTAAGGCACGGGGGAAGATAGTCTTTTTTCAGTTTTGGCAGTCATTTGAGAGAGCTCAGATTACAAATTATTCACACTCCATCTGCTCTTTCTAATGGGCCCAGATTCTACTCTGGTGCTTCCTACCATCCACTGTATTCATATCTGCACTTCGATCCATTATGGAAAATACAATTTGAAACAGACAGTAATAAAGTTGTCGCCAGAGAGAAGACCAAATTCTATCTATCCTCTCAAAACTGTTAAACTGATTTAAGAAAAATGTATTAACAAAAAATGTGTGGATGTTGCCATGCCAGGAGATACCAGAACTTAATCAACAATTTGAATACCGACTTGCAACACTGGGATGCATAGGGTCCCGTCTGAATTGGTTCTTCTGGGAGTTGGATTTTCTGAAGATAAAATACCCAACACCTAATGCCAGGGAAAAAGGAAGAGAAAACCGGAAACAGAAAGAGAAAAAATTACAATCCATGAATAAGGGTACATACAAATGATTAAAATAAGAAGCATTCACACTGCCCCACCCCACACCTTGAAACTTGATTTACCATTCAATGTGACTATAGCTGTGGCTCCTAGAGGACTGAGGGACTGTGGGTGCACCACCAGGAAGGCAGCCTGCATGCCGTATGTGAAAGGAACCCAGGCCAGGTCCCCAAAGGCTAACATAAACCCAAAGCCATCATGCACTATGTCCATGGTGGTCAGTACAGCCTCCTGCAATATCACATATTCTACTTTCAAATTAAACATTATACAGCACTGCATAAATGTAATAAATTAATTCAGGGCTCAATGATACATTCGTAGTGTACCACCACAAATTAAATTGGCATCATCATCGGAGATCACACTGCTACCACTGTTATACCACTGTTATTTTCTGTGGACTGTTCCTGTGGACCGTCCTCCTCTCACCTCATGCCACAGAGCATCCGCCACGTAGAGCAGCTGGAAGCTGTTGACCAGTATCATGGCCAGGGAGGCAGAGTCCCATAGCTCCACCTCTTTGGATCAGATTAAAAAAAATATATCAACACAATTACATTTAACTTGATAAAATCTAGTCATCCTTTTCCACTCACCCAGCCAATCAGACCTGGTCTCAGCTCACAAAAGTATTTCAGATCAAAGCTTCCAATCCGTGGGTTCAGCTCTCGTCCCATAAAGAAGTCATACAGAGGGTTTCCTGTGTGAGATATAGCAGGCTTGAGCCTATACAGAAAAACCTCTGATACATGTTCATGTATAATTTTGTTAACTATATATTTTCCATTTATTATTTCCCTAATCCTCCACCCTTACCTGTGTTTCCCCCCTGGGCGAGGGCATGGTGAGGGGCCCAGAAGGAGCATATGTAGAGGTAGAGGGAGAGGAGGAATGACACCCCAATAGCACACACTGCCAGGGGAAACAACAGCTCAAAGAGATGGCAATGTCAACAGCACAGCTGTGATGCACAGGGCATGAAAACCTGAGGAAGATAGAACAATAGAAACAGAGCTAGAAAGGGTGGGGATCAGAGAGAGAAAGAGATACAAAAACAAGAATTAGTTGGGAGAGGGAATCAAAAAAAGAGGTAGAGTTTGGACTGAGTAGCTTACAAAAATATAAATTAGTCTTTGGACCAATGGCATGCATAGCTCAAGGTCAAGGACACCTGGCAGTAGATAAAAGGAAAACATAACCAGTTAACTCCTTCCATCCAGATCAATCAAACCTGCCAGAAATTGAAACTATACACACACAGGGGTAACTGACGATTGACATTGGAACCCACTGCTTAAAAAGCATTACTATAGAGAGCAATAGTAATGGAGTCTTTTTGTGGGCACTAACTCCGCCATGGTTCGTTGGGCAATTTAGGAATTTAGTTTTTGAAGGGTTTTTCTATAAATGCCAAAGATAAGGTCTGTGGTAAACACAGGTTTAGGAGATCTTATACATATGAGATTATCTTCATCAGCTAACGTCACTTTTTGTGAATAGCGGAGATGCATAAAGATGGCGGCCCCCATGGACGTGTTTAACTATACTTGTGGGGACCAGAAGTCCCCACAAGAATAGTGAACAAAAAAACATTTAACCAACTGGGGACATTTTGTTAGTCCCCACAAGGTCAAATGCTATTTTGAGGGGGTTTAGCGTTAAGGTTAGCATCAGTGTTAGAATTAGGGTTAGTTTTAGGGTTAGGAGCTAGGGTTAGTTTTAGGGTTAGGAGCTAGGGTTAGGTTTAAGGTTTTCAGGTTAATATTAGGGGTAAGGTTAGGGATAGGGTAAGGGTTAGGGTTATGGTAAGGTTTAGGGAAAATTGTATTTTGAATGAGATTGAATTGTGTCCCCACAAGGTCAGTTATACAAGACTTTGTGCACTTACCACAAATTCCTTCTTTTACTCAGTTCGCCGTATTGTACTTTGCTATCCGTTACTCTTTTCTTGTACGGTGATTAGCAGGGTATACATCCCAATTCTAGCTCCAAGACAGCAGCAATTTGGGAAAAAAAGTAGATTGTGATGATTTGTTGGCACATTGAACCATATCGCGCTCCGTAGTTTAAAAAAAAATCTGTGGATAGTGCTAACACACTGATGTCATAACTTAATTCCGCCATCTTTATGCATGTTTGCCATTTTGAAGCATCATGTTTGCAACGCCAGGGTTGTGGGTTCGATTCCCACGGGGGGCCAGTACGGGGGAAAAAAATGTATGAAATGAATTGAAATGTATGCATTCACTACTGTAAGTCGCTCTGGATAAGAGCGTCTGCTAAATGACTAAAATGTAAATGTAATAAAAAAAACATAAAACATAAAGTCTTCAATATTCATAAAGGTCATGTTTACTGACTGATATTATATCATAGACCAAAATGTCTGAGATCTCATAAGCCTGTGTTAACCTCAGACCTTATTTTAAGTGTTTATCCAAAAACCCAATTCTTTCTCCATACATTTTCCCCATAGGAATGGCTGAACGAATCAGAGTAACTAATTTAGGACTACAAGCTGGCGAGCTCTATTGCACCCGCCAACCCTACAATACCGTTTATGGGGTACTTGAGTCTCGATCCATCTTTCAGCACCATACCCTCAGACAGCTGCAGGCAAGACAGAGACAAATATATCAGCCAAATCTCACATGACAACACAGTCAATCGACAAGAACTCAAAGGTATTCCTAATTAATAGCTGGTCTCACCTTCCCCATAGGCAGCAGGTAAAGGAAGATCTGGAGGGTCATCCAGCCCAGTATGAGAACAGGGGCCAAAGGGTCCCATAGCTGGGCTGTGGTGGGCAGGATAGGGGGCCACTGGAGCACGCTGGCCGCAGGGGAGCGACATACACACAGCAGGTAAAGCACCATCAGGGGCAGGAAGACAGGGATGCAGGCGGCACCTTCAGGGGAGAAGAAGTGAGGTGAGTTGAGAAGACTGACAGAGTGGGCTCGAGATGGGATTGCGCAATATCCCTTTTTAAAATGAACATACAAAATGTGTATTATTTTTTATAAAACACACACTATTGGACTCACCCAAAGTCCCTCCAAATTCCATTTCTGCTTGTGAGGATTTTTGTTTGTTTAGCTTCATGATCTGTTGCCTGTGAGCATTTTAAAAGGAGGACACTGGTAGAGAGCATGCTAAAAAGCAGTCTGTATAGGCAGCTCCATTTCGGAGCCTCTGAATGTATTTGGACTAGTATAGACTGGTATTGTAGAGGTTGAGAAATAAAAACAACTCAGAGCCAAAATAGTTTCTCTAGCGTAATAAGGATACGATTCGATTGAATTACCAAAGTCATAGACAGGTTATACAACATATATAGGTTATATCACCACAGAAAAACAATTACATGCGCTTTAATAGATACCAGGAACAGTAAACAGTTTTGCGTTGGACGTAAACCAACAATATTAAAGGGTTTTTCATCGTAGCATAATTTCTAGCATCACTCACCTGTATTCCTCATGTATGCATCCTCCAAACAATAAGCACAGTGCGACCATAAGAACGAGTTCCCCGAACCGCCCCAAAATAGCCCCTTTGAACATGTCCCACCTCTAAACCAATGAGATTAAGCCATGGCCACCAGAAGAGCGTGGAGAGGGGAGTGTTAAACCAATCAAATTTACGCTAGCGCGGTGACCACCTTTATCAAATGGACGAGAAAAGTGATGGTCAAATTTCTACTGTACACCTTTTTACTCGACTGCGCGCTTATTGGTTGCTAGAGACGGGACTCATGCTTATGAAATTTGAGGAAGTACTGATGTTACACATTTCCAATTATTTCCAATGATTCCAGTCATTGATTCAAACTACGATCAATCAATCATGATTGAAAAATAAATTGAAACACAAATATTTTGTATTTATTTTACTATGTAAGTCAGTTAATAACAAATTCTTATTTTCAATGACGGGTCTAGGAACAGTGGGTTAACAGCCTTGTTTAGGGACAGAACGAAAGCTCGGGGATTCGATCTTGCAACCTTTCGGGTTAATAGTCCAACGCTCTAACCATTAGGTTACTTGCCGCCCCACTTGGAATACAGACACTTTATATAGAATACTTTACAGAGATGAATAATTGTAACACAATCATTATAATTTTGTCCGCAGAATTAAGTGTGCAAAACGGAGAACAAGAGAAATAAAATAATTGAGATCACATAACCTTGAAGGTAGGCGAGGCAACTCAGTACCTCATCTGTTTATGAATGTAACTTTTTTTTTATTACACCATATTACCACATTACAATTTTAGTAATTAGCAAACAAATGATTATAGATGCACCCCACACAAACATCATAATTTAGACAGGCAGCCCAATTCTGATATTTTTTTACACTAATTGGTCTTTTGACCAATCACATCAGATATTTTCACATCCTCTCTCCAGGGGGTTGGTACAAAGTGGATGTTTCCCGTTTTTCAGGGATACAATATTTTTAACCAAAGCTTCCATTTCCCCTGAAAAAACAGATGTGGGAACTCCACTCAGGCGCCACATTAGGTTATTTCACATCAGATCTTTTTCAGAGCTGATCCGATTGGTAAAAATACCAATTAAAGATCAGAATTGGTCTGGCTGTCTACATGCAGCAATAGTTAGTAACCTTAATCCTAATACTGATCCCACATTTACATCATGGGAATCCAGTGTATCCAGCAAAATACCTATTTTTTAAGTCTTCCAGTTCAGTTGACTTCAATGTTTTTTTTGTTGGTTTTAAACTCCGTTACACACCATTCAATTTCACCATCACATTTCACCAGTTCCTCAACCAATGTGACCTCTAGCCTTTAACCTCTCTCACAGATGACCTCGATGACGCTCTGCTCCATGGGAGCGGGGTCCAGGCAGCGGTGGGCAGTGCTGCCCACTATCTCATCGAGCAGGAAGTGGACCAGGTTCTCATCGGAGACGAAGCGCCAGAGGTACATCTGCAGGTAGTGGCAGTCCACCTGGATCTGTTGCAGGCCATAACGACCAAAGGTACGCAGGCGGACACACTCCAGAAACGTCTTCAGACTGATCTTTATGATTCCCGTCAACACAGAGACCTGAGAGCAGAGATCAAGACAGAAAGAGTTGAGGCAATAAAAAGGCTAACGGAGGGGGGGCAGGGAACCAGAGCTCTGCGTCCAAACCACTCACTACCCACCTTGTTAAACTCCACAGGACTGAATATTTCAACCCGCTCAGAGAAGAGCTTGTGTATGTTACTCAGGAGATTGGTATCCATAGGAGCACTGAAGAGAGACAAAACCGTTCTTAAATCTTTATCCATTGGGGAAGATAGCAATCATCCTAACATTTGACTGACCCTGCCTCTGCCAAACCTCCACACATTGTGATGCAGTGTATATTATGTTATTATAAACATATTGTGTGTTAGGCAACTGTAGTTCTGGTACCTAGGTGTGTAGCTAGGGGCGTAGCGGGTTTGCTGCCTCGAACTGCTATAGACGGAAAACGTCCTTTTGCTGGAGTCACTGCTGTGGGCTTTCCTCACCCCCTCCTCATAGAGAAGACCCACCTGTAGGGAAACACAGGGAGAGAGGGACAGATCAGGGAGGTAGTAAAGCTGTTAAGATTCCTCGCACTGATGTTGCTTTTGTCCACTCACAATTATACAGTAATTACAGTTTTCCCACATTGTAAAGCATGTTTACCAAAGGGTTTTAAATAGATAACGGGCGTTACCTGCACATCAATAGAGGTGGTATCCTCCACCACTCTCTTCATCACAGCACGGACATTCCGTGGTTCGATGGTGTTGACCCAGTCTCGTGTCTCCACACTCTTTCTCAGCATCTGGGATATGATCAGGCCCTGAACCTGTCCACAGCAACAGAGAAGGGGTCAGCAGAGAAATAGAAGGACGAGGCCTGAAGTGGCCATTTGCAGCAATAGTAATTTGTTGGTAAGAAGGTGGGAAAATGTGTACCTTGACATAATGGTTCAGTAGCTTCTGTGCTGCCTCTCTGGCCTCTCCACATAAAGCTGTGACTGCAGTTACAGGAGAGTGATGCTGTGAACACAAGAGAAACGAGAGGATATAACAGCATGTGTAGTAGCATGTGATACACATTTCTCATGACTGAAGAGGATTTGCAATTTTTTTTCTTACATTCCCATCAATTGCCTTCAAGAAGTCTTCAGAGGTTCACTGACACATTTACCTGCACGAGGAACTGTTCGTCTGTGAGGGTGAGGATGTAGGTGATGGTGGAGGTTTCATAGTCCAGGCAGAGGTGTGACAGCAGCAGTAGGAGGGCAGGGGGTGTAGAGCCGCCCCGGTCTCCTGCACTCTCACAGAACTGACGCGAGGACTGGCACACAAACTTAATGAAGTTAACCACCAGGCTCTCACGCACACCGTGGCTACAAAACTCCCCCTGAAGAAAGAGAGAGAGGAGAAAAAGATCCAACCGGGATGTCAATGTTAACATACAGTTAGTTACATAAATGGCATTAAAAAAATACATGGGGCCAACTAACTAACCACCAATAGCATGAATATTCATCTAGCTCACCTTGAAGTAAGGCTTGTTGGAGAAGGTGATGTCCTTTGCAGTAAAGAGGTGCACGGATGCCAGGACTGACTTGATCTGATTGAGAATGGTGGCAGACAGAGTGGAGAGGAGCTCTGGCAAGCTGGCCGGAGCATCTTTCCCAGTGGCTGGCCCCCCTAGATGAGACCCACCTCCGGCTGAGCTTCCACCCAGCCGAGGGGCTGCTAGGGCCTGCCTCACGTCTGTCAGGCTGTTCAGGTAGAAGCTCTGCAGAGCTGCCAGGTACTGCTTGATCCTCTCCCTGGCTGCTCGCACTACGATCTCAGTCCCCTGGCTGGGCACAGCAGACCCAGGCAGCAGTTTGGCCACGGCCTGGAGCCTGCGGTGGAAACGGTCCAGAGCCCGGACCAGGAGAGAGTTGTCTCCAACACTTTTCTCCTCCTGTATCCTCCTCTCAACCAGGGAGAAGTAGTGGGTGGCCAGGGCATCCACAAAAGCATGCAGCTTGCCAATAGCCATCTGGGGGATGTTTTTGGAGGCCAGCTCACCCTCTTGTGGACGGTTGACAAACAACTCTTGGTACGAGGCAATGACCAAGCAAAGGCTGCTGACGAATTCATTGCAACCTCTGTCTATGAATTCCAAAATATCAGTCCTTGAGCTGGGAGAGAGGAAGGGATTGTTTAGAGAGGTGGGGCCAGTGGGAGATCCAGCAGTGGGTTCAACTGACAATCTGCGGGCAGGGCCAGTGTAGGGATCTGTCACTGCTGTGGGTCCAGAGGACAATGGTGGTCTCAGCTCCGCCTCCAGTCCTAGGAGGTCTGCTTCCAATCGTGACTGGGCGTGACTCAGGAACTTGTCACAGAGTTCCTCTGCCGGCTCATCCAGCTGCAGCAGAAGCTCCACACACTCTGAAAGGTCCTTCGCACTCGAACCTCCATCTCTGCAAACACATGCAACACCAAACAAAGATGAGGCATTCATGCAGTTATAGTGTAGTATTAACCACGTTTCCATTCACAATTTTTATGCGAGTGAAGTCATAACGTACAAAACAAAATCATGACAACTGTGATGGAAACAGGAAGTTTTGATTACATTTTAAAAATGGCGACATGGTGGGATCTTTTTGTTAATTAAAATTAATTATGTGAGAAATGGCGGTGGAAACGCCTTTATGCACAAATATTAATATAATAACCATCATATCGAAGTAAACTTGGAGTCATGCGATGATAGGGTGTGTGGTCCTCCCACTACGACTCGGGAAATCATGTAGTTTATTAGGCTACAGATTAAATATGTTTTATGAAATTCATAGGGTGCTGAAAGTGCACGGTGACGAGCTTGATGCTCCTTTCCAATAAATATCGACGGTCTTATTGACATGATGATCGATGCTTGACTGCCGTTTGAAAAATAAAAATACTCTCGCTCGTATCCATAATAATCTCATCAACCACACTGTGTCTGTGAGCTGTTGACTAGAGCACATGTGCCAAGACCAGAGAAGGCACATTTGCTATTTAACGAAATCGTTTTTTTTACAAAACTATCGGTAGAGTTGAAAATACGATGGAAACACATTTAACTTTATATTTGGTACATGAAAACGAACATTTTGTGTGCACTACGTCATCAAGCACTGATTTTTAATCCACAACATGTCAATTTGGTGGAAACACACCACTGGTGAGAAGATGCGCATATTTCCTCTATGTGAATGGAAACCTAGCTACTGCTATATAATATGAACCAGAAAATAAAATCAAAACACCATTGTTTTGCAACCATACCAAAGTGAATACCAACTGAACGTTTCCTGAGACTCCTACCTGAATTTCTGCCTAAGCTCCTGTGCCAACTTGTCCATGATGGCATGACAGTCATCCTGGATGCCCCTGAAGGAGGGCATGTGGCTGTACTGCAGCAGCACGCAGCGGGCACGGCGATGGGAGCTCACTGCCTGGGCATAGGCCTGCAGCTCCAGACACTTATTCAGCCTGGCAGGCAGCTCAAACAGGAACTGCAGCTTCCTCAGGAGAGTGTGGACTCCTGGGTGAGGGGGGCTGCGTTTAGACAGGCTGCCCAATTCAGATATTTTTTCTGCTAATTGGTCTTTTCACCAATCACATTTTTTTCAGAGCTGATCTGATGGTCAGATGACCAATTCGTGAAAAAAATATCAGAATTGGTCTGCCTGTCTTAACACCGTAGTAGCCAATAATGTGTATAAACCCTGGATGACTGACAGGGGGCGCTGTATTGAAGACACTGCCCAGCCATCTTGATTCTCGTCCTCCATTGTAAAGCTATAAAAATGCATTTATTAATGTCTACATTCGTTATTGACACGTTTACTCTATTACAGACAGCTAAATGCATACTTTAATGATATTATGTGAGCTAAACATAAAAATAAAAATGTAAAATGTATATATAAACATTTTCCTAAAAGTATTTTAAATTTTTTGTACTATTGTTACCATCCCCACTTCAATAAAAATGTCTTAAATACATGTACTTTTGTCCTTAAAACATTTAATTGAAATACTGTAGAATTCCATTCATTCCTATGGAGGACTGCTCCTACTGGGGAGTGCCAATATGGCCAACCGATGGCTTCAAAGCCTCAATGGCCAATACATAGCATCAGCAATCTAGGGTTTATATACATAATTAGTAGTAGCGTATTATGAAGTGGTTCACAGTCCACACAAATAGTCTTACAATAATAGATATATGACCAAGAAATACGATTTGTTTATCTAGTTTTCATTTCAGGCGGTGGAGGCGTCACCTCGGGTTTCATTACCAACCTGACAGTTTGGTGATCTGTGCATGCTGGTCCTGAAGAGTCCCACTGATGCGTGCACTGAAATCTGTGATAGAAGCCATGTTGGTAGAGAGACAGTCCATTTCATCCTCCATCTTCTTAAAATCATTCTTCATTTTTCTGATTGTGTCTAGTAGGAGAAGATGAGGACATTCATTAATTCATCACATGGTACAGTATGTGCTCAGAACAGAGTGAGATCAACATGATCCAATTCAACAACATCGCATTGCATACAATATCACCTATTCTCTTACCTGTGGCAGAGATGAATTTGTTGTAGTTCTCATACACCAATGTCTGCATGTCACTGTCCAAGGAGCGGATCTGCTTGACCATGTAGCTCTCCTGGTCCATCAGCTCTCCAAGGGAACATTCTCTCCGGAGCTGCAGACACCAATAGGACTCAAAGGTCAGTTTTGAAGACAACAGACAGCTACTGTACTCCCTGGATGACACCAATCATTTCTATATACACTAGATGACAGGTGTTTTGTAGCCTCTATCTTGGCACTCCCTCACCATTGTAAAACATATTTTGGAAGCTATATAAATGTATTTATTAATATCTACATTTGCTTTTGCCACATTTATTCTATTACAGACACCTTAATGTATACTTTTAAATGATACTATACAAATTAAATATACATATATTGCTAACCTACAAAGCATTACATGGGCTTGCTCCTACCTATCTTTCCAATTTGGTCCTGCCGTACATACCTACACGTACGCTACGGTCACAAGACGCAGGCCTCCTAATTGTCCCTAGAATTTCTAAGCTAACGGCTGGAGGTAGGGCTTTCTCCTATAGAGCTCCATTTTTATGGAATGGTCTGCCTACCAATGTGAGAGACGCAGACTCAGTCTCAACCTTTAAGTCTTTACTGAAGACTCATCTCTTCAGTAGGTCCTATGATTGAGTGTAGTCTGGCCCAGGAGTGTGAAGGTGAACGGAAAGGCTGGAGCAACGAACTGCCCTTGCTGTCTCTGCCTTGCCGGTTCCCCTCTTTCCACTGGGATTCTCTGCCTCTAACCCTATTACAGGGGCTGAGTCACTGGCTTACTGGTGTTCTTCCATGCCGTCCATGGGAGGGGTGCGTCACTTGAGTGGGTTGAGTCACTGACGTGGTCTTCCTGTCTGGGTTGGCGCCCCCCCTTGGGTTGTGCCATGGCGGAGATCGTTGTGGGCTATACTCGGCCTTGTCTTAGGACGGTAAGTTGGTGGTTGGAGACATCCCTCTAGTGGTGTGGGGGCTGTGCTTTGGCAAAGTGGGTGGGGTTATATCCTGCCTGTTTGGCCCTGTCCGGGGGTATCATCGGATGGGGCCACAGTGTCTTCTGATCCCTCCTGTCTCAGCCTCCAGTATTTATGCTGCAGTAGTTTATGTGCCGGGGGGCTAGGGTCAGTCTGTTACATCTGGAGTATTTCTCTTGTCTTATCCGGTGTCCTGTGTGAATTTAAATATGCTCTCTCTAATTCTCTCTTTCTGTCTTTCTCTCGGAGGACCTGAGCCCTAGGACCATGCCTCAGGACTACCTGGTATGATGACTCCTTGCTGTCCCCAGTCCACCTGGCCTTGCTGCTGCTCCAGTTTCAACTGTTCTGCCTGCGGCTATGGAACCCTGACCTGTTCACCGGACGTGCTTGTTGCACCCTCGACAACTACTATGATTATTATTATTTGACCATGCTGGTCATTTATGAACATTTTAACATCTTGACCATGTTCTGTTATAATATCCACCCTGCACAGCCAGAAGAGGACTGGCCACCCCTCATAGCCTGGTTCCTCTCTAGGTTTCTTCCTAGGTTTTTGGCCTTTCTAGGGAGTTTTTCCTAGGGAGTTTTTCCTAGCCACCGTGCTTCTTTCACATGCATTGCTTGCTGTTTGGGGTTTTAGGCTGGGTTTCTGTACAGCAGTTTGAGATATCAGCTGATGTACGAAGGGCTATATAAATAAATTTGATTTGATTTGATATACACTACCATTAAAAAGTTTGGAGTCACTTAGAAATGTCCTTATTTTTGAAAGAAAAGCTCTTTTTTTGTCCATAAAAATAACATAAAATTGATCAGATATACAGTGTAGACATTGCTACTGTTGTAAATGACTATTGTAGCTGGAAACGGCAGATTTTTAATGGAATATCTACATAGGCGTGCAGAGGCCCATTATCAGCAACCATCACTCCTGTGTTCCAATGGCACGTTGTGTTAGCTATTCCAAGTTTATCATTTTTTAAGGGCTAATTGATCATTAGAAAACCCTTTTGCAATTATGTTAGCACAGCTGAAAACTGTTGTTCTGACTAAAGAAACAATAAAACTGTCCTTCTTTAGACTAGTTGAGTATCTGGAGCATCAGCATTTGTGGGTTCGATTACAGGCTCAAAATGGCCAGAAACAAAGACCTTTCTTCTGAAACTCGTCAGTCTATTCTTGTTCTGAGAAATGAAGGCTATTCCATGCGAGAAATTGTCAAGAAACTGAAGATCTCGTACAATGCTGTGTACTACTCCCTTCACAGAACAGCGCAAACTGTGTCTAACCAGAATAGAAAGCGGAGCGGGAGGCCCCGGTGCACAATTAGGCAAGAGGACAAGTACATTAGAGTGTCTAGTTTGAGAAACGGATGCCTCACAAGTCCTCAACTAGCAGCTTCATTAAATAGTACCCGCAAAACACCAGTCTCAACGTCAACATTGATGAGGCAACTCCGGGATGCTGGCCTTCTGGCAGAGCTCCTCTGTCCAGTGTCTGTGTTCTTTTGCCCATCTTAATCTTTTCTTTTTATTGGCCAATCTGAGATATGGCTTTTTCTTTGCAACTCTGCCTAGAAGGCCAGCATCCCGGAGTCGCCTCTTCACTGTTGACGTTGAGACTGGTGTTTTACGGGTACTATTTAACGAAGCTGCCAGTTGAGAACTTGTGAGGCGTCTGTTTCTCAAACTAGACACTCTAATGTACTTGTCCTCTTGCTCAATTGTGCACCGGGGCCTCCCACTCCTCTTTCTATTCTGGTTAGAGCCAGTTCGCTGTTCTGTGAAGGGAGTAGTACACAGCGTTGTAAGAGATATTCAGTTTCTCGGCAATTTCTCACATGGAATAGCCTTAATTTCTCAGAACACGAATAGACTGACGAGTTTCAGAAGAAAGGGCTTTGTTTCTGAACCCACAAATGCTGATGCTTTAGATACTCAACTAGTCTAAAGAAGGACAGTTTTGCTTCTTTAATCAGCACAACAGTTTTCAGCTGTGCTAACTTAATTGCAAAAGGGTTTTCTAATGATCAATTAGCCTTTTAAAATGATAACCTTGGATTAGTTAACACAACATGTCACTGGAACACAGGAGTGATGGTTGCTGATAATGGGCCTCTGTACGCCTATGTAGATATTCCATTAAAAATCAGCCATTTCCAGCTACAATAGTAATTTACAACATTACCAATGTCTACACTGTATTGCTGATCAATTTTATGTTATTTCAATGGACAAAAATGTGATTTTCTTTCAAAACAACGACATTTCTAAGTGACCCCAAACTTTTGAACGGTAGTGTATATACAAAGTATAATTTTTGGAAAGTTCAAATCTTTCTGTGCCAACTACACCAAAAAAATACTTAAATACATGTAATTTTTATAATATATTTAATTAAAATACTGTAGAATTATATTCTTTCCTATGGAGGACTGCGTCTTCTGGGGAGTGCCAATATGGCCGACCAGTGCCTTCGAAGCCTGTCATTGGCCAATACATAGCGTCAGCAATCCAGGGTCTTGTTTATATACACCACTTGGTGACGCCAATGACAGACAAGCAGTTGGCTCCCTCGTACGGTAAAATAATAGCAATCCTTTGCCACTGTAAAAGCACGTTTTGCCTTTCACTTATTGCCTTATCGTCAGTGAATAGCGAACTATATATGTTGCATCCAGACACAGAAACGGGATTTTACCTTATTGAGATAAACCTCAGGATCGAAATGCGGCCCGTTTATATCGCAAGGATCCATCGACTCAGCTTGATCCACGGTCTTTCCTTCCTCGTTCAGCCCATAGTAGAGCTTCAACATACCGTGCACTCTGCGCTTCCGCGCTGGGTCGGAGTCAGGTGGGGTGGTGCCCGGAGCCGTAGCATTAATATCCCCGTCCATTTCGACCGAATATCTGCGAAACAAACCAAATAATAGCTAGCTAAATACAACTGACAGACATCTAAACAGACAACCAGCTATGTGCCCCGACACTACCAAACCTGCAAGTGAATTACCGTACTGTCATGACGAGATGCTTGTAAAACACGAGCCAGTAGGTGGCAGCAAGAACACAAAATCAAGACATTACGGCTCTGATATGGACAAACGTTTTTATTGTAAAAATGAACAAAGAAATGTTTCAAATACAAACAATATAAAAATCTCAGTTTCACCGTTTTGTCAAAACAGTATAAAGCTGAATAAAAAGGTTTTATGGGTTTGACTAAACCTACAGCCCCTTGTTTAGTTTGGTAATGCACATTATAGAAATTACAAAGAAAACAGTGAAGTTAAAGGGTTTGATATATTTGACTGTCTCAATGTGTACACACGAGGTCATGTAAATTTATAGCAAAACGAGCAGATAAAAGGAATATAGTAACATTCTGGTGATCATGTTTAACAGACAAACAAGCCAACACAAATACCAGGTTAGTCTCTCAATGCCAAATTAATACTGAACCAAAAGGCACTTGGTCTTTTTAGAGAGACTGCATTGTAAATGAATAAGGTTTCTAATGACCCAATGCCTAATTTGTGTGAGAAAGACAGATCGGTGTATGAGAGTCAAAAGGTATTACTCCAATAATATCAATAATTACCAAATGTAAAAACACTACAGTATTCCAGCTATATCAACAGTGCCGTCTAAGATAGAGTCATGTGCACATAAAAGCAAGAGAGTACACTACAATTGTTTTAAAAGAATAGAGAGCTTGACTTAGAACAATGAATTAGACCATTTTGTTGTTCTGATTCTTTTGTAGGTTTGCATAATTGACAATATCAGTTATAACAGTGGAAACCACATTCTTCAGTTTGTATAAACACTAAATTGCATCAAAGATATACAGTAGAGTCGCTCCTCTCATACTGACACACTGAGATGCCAGCAGGAAACATCCTCTTCTTGAATGGACAGCTCCTAAATCAAACTGACCTTGCATGTTGTACAATATAACAATAACAAAAAGTGAAATCTAAAGCCACTTGGAAAAGGGTGCAGTCTGGAATATAGTTGACCTTGTGATTTCTGGGAGGAGGACACAGATTCAGTCTCTCATGGACTGTATGTTTAGCACAGAGCAGCATAGATTACTGCAGGAGACATGTTTGTTTTGGTACAAAGACTGAGGTTTGAGCAATATATAGTTGCAGAGCCTTCAATATCACCCTCCTTTTAGACAATACAATGCCCAGTGCTGTTTGGTTTCCCAAGAGTGTTGCATACGTCTCAATGGGTGATACTGTACATAGTAGATCAATTCCATCTGAGGGAGAACAGTAAAAAGGTCCCTTATCACAAGGGTAAAGATACAAAGTGGTACAACTGAATGTTACCATTACTCCACAATTTCATATTAAACTACCAATAGGTAGCTGGTTCAACTTAACCTGTGAAGCAACGACACTCAACATCACTTTGCAGCACCTAAAGAATGCCAATATTCTCATCTAACTTCATATACACACACACAACAATTATGCATAAATATTTATTCACACTTAAATCCCACTCTTGGTCCATTGTGTTGTCGCAAACAACAAGATAAACGTCAACTCCTTGCATACCTTTTTCCTCTCTCAATCTTAACGTGCATGTTCAGTTTTGGTCTCCAGTTAGCATAGAGCAGTGCCTATACTGGAGATGGAGGATCACCGTTGCTCCAAACTCTCTTGCACTTGTACTGCGGAATATGTTGGTGGCTGTGCCTGCCTGGTGAAGAAGGAAGCAGCCCTCTTTGGCTTCAGACGTTTGATTTCTTTACCTGCCAGGTCAACAAATACATTTAACAGTTAGTTTTACAACCTTACCTGAGATCAAACAAGTGAAACTTACACTACCTGGCCAAAAGAATGTGGACACCTGCTAATCAAACATCTCATTCCAAAATCATTGGCATTAATATGGAGTTGGTCCCCCCCTTTGCTGCGCTAACAGCCTCAACTCTTCTTGGAAGGCTTTCCACTAGATGTTGGAACATTGTTGCAGGAACTTGCTTCCATTCAGCCACAAGGGCATTAGTGAGGTCGGGCACTGTTGGGCGATTAGGCCTCGTTTGCAGTCGGCGTTCCAATTCACCCCAAAGGTGTTTGATGGGGTTGAGGTGAGGGCTCTGTGCAGTTAAGTCCTTCTACATCGATCTTGACAAACCATTTCTGTATTGACCTCCCTGCACGTGGGCGTTTAAGAAGAAAAATATATATATTATGCTGAAACAGGAAAGGGACTTCCCCAAACTGTTACCACAAAATTGTCATAGTTCCAGTGAAGGGAAATCTTAACGCTAACGGGCCTAGCCTGAAACATGAAAAAACAGCCCCAGACCATTATTACGCCTCCAAACTTTACAGTAAGCGTTCTCCTGGCATCCGCCAAACCCAGATTTGTCCGTCGGACTGCCAGATGGTGAAGCACAATTCATCACTCCAGAGAACGCGTTTCTAATGCTCCAGAGTCCAATGGCAGCAAGCTTTATACCACTCCAGCCGACGCTTGGCATTGCGCATGGTGATCTTGGGCTTGTGTGCGGCTGCTCGGCCATGGAAACGCATTTCATGAAGCTCCCGACGAACAGTTAGTGTTGACGTCGCTTCCAGAGGCAGTTTGGAACTCGGTAGTGATTGTTGCAACTGATGACAGACGGTTTTTAACGCGCTACACGCTTCAGGACTCGGCGGTCCCGTTCTGTGAATTTGTGTGGCCTACCACTTTGTGAAGGAGCCGTTGTTGCTCTTAGACGTTTCCGTTTTACAATAACAGCACTTACACAGTTGACAGCGGCAGCTCTAGCAGGGCAGAAATTTGATGAACTGACTTGTTGGAAAGGTCGTATCCTATGCTGGTGCCACATTGAAAGTCACTGAGCTCTTCAGTACAGGCCATTCTACGGCCCATGTTTGTCTATGGAGATTGCATGGCTGTGTGCTTGATTTTATACATCGGTCAGCAACGGTGTGGCTGAAATGGCCGAATCCACTAATTTGAAGGGGTGTCCACATACTAGTTGTGTATATGGATGGTTAACACTGACAAAATGAATGGCATGCATGATTCTCCCTCCCCAGACTAACCGTTGTCCACATAGCTGATGGTGTTCAGTGTATGGACCCGACTGCACACCACACTGCTCTGCCTACGCAGTTTCCCACGGCGACCATTCCCTTCTCCGCCACTGCCCCCCGCCTGTCCAGCAGGCTGATGGGATGGGCCGACATCGCCGTCTGTTTCCGTGGTCATCCCTCCTTCGGCTGCAGAACGTAGCTCCACACAGAACTCGATAAGGCCGCTCATAAGTTCTGCCTAGAGGTACAAGGAGGGAACAAAGACTAGTAGGTATTCTGGTCACTTCAAGGGAATCTATGACCGTCTACTAAGGAAAAGCACAATGGGAAATAGAGAAGTTAGGTTTAGGTTTTATTACTTGTTTTGAGTAGATCTTCAGTAACTTGTTGACAGGGGTGCCAGCCTCCTCCCCATCGAATTCAATCCACAGGATGTGTGAGTCACCCTCCCCTTCAGGGTAGCTGTGGTCCCAAGACAGCTCACTGAAGCGCAGGCCCAGGAGCACGTGCTGTCATGGAGTAGGGATGCATCAGAGGCAGGCAGAAAGGGAGAGGGTTGGGTCATTCAGTGAAAAGTATTTTTGCATTGATAAAGGATCCCTCTGGTTCATGCCAATACTTAAATCACACACAATAAAATAGGTAATATTCTGCTTGTTATGGAAAGGAGTTATCATTGATTTTAACTTCACATTATTCCAGGTCTCACCTTCTCTTTGACGTCCATTACATACACCCCCTCCAGACTGATCCCCACATTGACAGCTTTCCGTCCTGCTCTATGAAGAATCCCCTGGGCTGGCTTGTCGATCTCCCCCGAGAAGAAAGCACACCTGCCCAGAAAAAAAATCTAACTCACATCAGCGAGACGTGATGCAAGTGGCACATGAAGATAGAAACCGAATGTGTTCCATGCAGTTGAGGCCATTTTGTCCAGCTTGTTCCTTACCCGTAGTAAGGCAGAGAGTGGCATGTGCTGAGGTACTGGCGTAGACGCTGAGTTGGCGCCAGGGGGGTGCTGCCTGAGGTGCTGATCTTGCGATATTCCTCCAACAGGTTGTGCTCTAGCTCTGCCTGACGGCCCCCTTTCCCCCTCAGGGTAGAGAACAGCCCCCCACCTCCCCCTGAAACATGTGCAGGCAGGAAGGATATCAGCTTCTTCTCCCTGAGGGAGTTGGGAGAAGAGAGGCAATAATCAGGGTATGCAGCCAGGTATTGAAAGTTATACAACACAACTTCAGCAAGAGGCAGATGTTCAAATCCCTGGCAAAGTTTACCTTAAAGCAGCAGTGGCTTTCTGGTCATCCACACCGATTCCCAGCTCCAGAGCAAAAGACAGTGCGCCCAAAGCCATCCAGGTCTCAGGGTCACAGGGGAAGCGGCCCGCGAGGATGTTAACCCGTGCCTCATCATAAAGGAGTCTCAACACCCCCTCGTCTTCAATCTAGAGGGAAAGACCACGCAATGACAGGTGGAATATAGGAGGATTTAAACAGAAAGAAGGGAATTTGGGTAATTTCCATGTAAAAGGACCCATGAGCACCAACATGTGAAGTTCATAAGAGCATCTCAAATTGGGTGTCAAATGAAAGCTAAGTTACATTTGAGAAATTAAGGCATATACATACTTTTAAACCATTTTCCACCCTAAAATTAAGAATAAGCAATGGCTTTGATTTCTGGTCAAACAAATAGAAAAACAAAACATCTACCAGAAAGGCTTAAAAAGGTATTAGAAATAAATGTAAAACACAATGTTGAAGACCCATGCCAACGAATAAACACATATTTAGTTAGAGAAATTGTTCTGCCTTCTGTAAGTTTGAGAAACATTGCATTGTGCCTTAAAATTCCATTACCAAAACCCCACATATCTTTAAGATATTTTCTAATCTCTCTCCATCATGAGGAGGAAGGATAATGAAAGTTCACAGAAGTAACAAGTAAAGGCAGACCTATCAATTAGTTAGTGTTTTTACTGATATCAATTTTGTTGATGAATTATTAAGTGATTAAAACTCAATTCCGTTAACGGAATTTCGACAATTGAATTGGCTATAATGGGAAATCATTAGTAATCAAACCACAGTTGTGTTCACAAGCTTAGACAGTAAATAAGAGTATAGTTTAGTACAGTAAAGAAAAGAAAAGTAGCATAGTAATGTACAGTAGAGTAAAGTTCAGTACACTATAACATACTCTATTGTAATTTACCTTGATGTCCAAACTTTGGGTCAGATTTGGTCCAGTCCAACTAAATTTGGTCTTGTTAAGGGACAGATCTCATTAAAATAATAGCCAATGTGTAGAATAATACCCAAATATGCAAAGGAGGATATTGCATATTTATACTTTTGTCTAGCCATTTAGAGACATCACCATGAAGAGAAGGAAATTCATAACCATAATTATGCATAGTACAGATCAGGGACTCATGATGAAATTCCATTACCGGGTGTAAATCACCTTCACTTAGACTACAGTAGTTCAATAACCAAAATAGACTTTTTCAAAGTTAATGTTTCATGTCATAGCTGACACCCCATATTTAACCGTTTTTGGAAAACATGGAAACAAAATAACGGAGGGAAATTTTACCGAAATTCTGTTACCAAACTCAGCATCTGCACAGTTCTTCCAAAATTGTTTTGGTAAAATGTCCAGTGTAGATTGTTAAAAGTAGTCCTTGTGCCTAGAGTTGTATGGTTTGCATGATTGTTTAGCATACATTTTAAGTGAAGAATCTTAGTCTCAGCGGAATTTCCATTACCGTGGAGTTTCCCCTTCATCATTCTTGTAACAAACAAACTTTTGTCTGAGGGTTGGTGCTAGAGTACTCGGGGTATGTATCTACGACCAGGAAAGTATAATCTATCCATTTGACAATACAACCTTCCTGATATTATTAAGGAAAATGTTTTCCAACAGCTTCATGTAAAGTTTGAGAAAATGGAACAAGCAGTACCTGCAGCTCTTTAGACTTGGGATAAAACACATTCCTTCTGTACTGCAGGCTCGGCTCATCTGGAGAAAAATAATAATAATAATACAGCATGTGGAAGGTATAACAGAACATTTTATCTGATGGCAGATGTACCGTTTAGGATTAGTGATGTTGGGTCAGAGTTAACAGGAGGTCAGGTTGACAAAGCAAATTGAATTCAGCAGTGGGGATGAAAAAAACGAAACAATTTGGGGGGAAAATAACATGGGAGACAAAATATGAATCTGCACAAAATACAGAAACAAATACAAAAAAAAAAGATTTAAAAAAAAACACGGTCATCCCTACACACAGAGACGCAGGCAGTTTCACCTTGAGCTATGTCCTCCTCCGAGGCCTCAGTGAAGCGATACAGAAGGTCCTGCCATTGGCGGCACAGTTTGTAAGGCTGATGCTTCGGCTTTAACTGCAGTTCTGAGAGAGGAGGAAAAGGCAGGATGTAGACAACCAAATGTCATTATTTATGAAAGGATAAATAAACATTCTCATGGTATAACAAAGATCAAATGATTGGCATGACAAAGCATGCTAATCTTTCACACTATATCCACAAGCTATAGACTTGGCCTAGACTAATTTTGCTGTAGTGATCTCTTCCATATTTTACAAACAATGCCAGTCTTCCAACATGACAGTAGTTCAAGAGAGAAGCCTACAAATGGGCAGTGTTCCACTTATGGCCCAGGGACTCTCTACAATCTCCACACATACATGATACAGGGAACCAGACCAGCCACAACACTATTCCTTTGTAATACAAATCAGCCGTCCCCCTGATCAAATCAACAAAAATGTCAAATGACCCAATTTTTTATATTAAAATAACAGCACATCATGTGCAGCACAGCTGTTTGAGGGCTAGGGGAGGAGGAAGAGGGGGGCGTTACATAAAGAGCTGTCATTACCAAGCAGAGGAGAGCAGAGCCAGAAGGAAAAGACATCCATTGCCGAATCAGGAATGTGGAGAGCCTCCCGGACACTGTGGCCTAGCTCCTGGACACTCACACAGCCAACCCCCTCCACACACAGGTGTACGGCACTGTCACCCACCAGGTACACAAGCACATCTTGAGCTGTAGGAGAAAACACACAGGGAGGGAAGTTGACATAACACTAATGCAAAACACAATCTTAGATCTTCCAAATAAGAAACACAGAGGGACAAAACAATATTCTATTGTAAACACCAGACTGAAAGAAAGAAGGGAACTGACCGCGGGTGACTGAGGAGGCCACACTTCCCCTCTGTGATTTACCCTCCGATGGTTCTGGAGGAAACCTCCCACACTCATCTCCTTCCATCTATGTGGGACACAAAAATTAAATCGAGTTTTATTTTTATTTTGAAGGTTATCCAGCAAATTCACTGACACACTTAACGTTAGACATTTCAGAAGCTACGTTGCTAATTATATTCCATATCAAGGCTTTGATTTACTCGTCGTTGTTTAGTCGAAAGAAAATTGTTACAGCTAACGTTAGCCGCCAGTTTTTGACAGGCGGGACTGCGATTTCACATCTAGTACCCTGCGCGAACAGTAGGTATTTGGTACACGAGCTATGTTAGCTAGCTATTTACTAGTAGCAAGAAGTTAGCGGTACGCTAAACCAGTAAGATTCAATTACCTTCTTTTACTGACGAGGTGGTGTTGACAGTGTATAACAACTCAGTAGTTTGTCAAAACAACAACTTCAACAGTTTACCAGCAAACTGACAACTCTGGGGAATTGCGCCCACCGCGGTCCAGACTCCAATCCGGAAGTGTCGAGCCAGTAAAAACAAATATTTTATACGTAAACCAAGATAAACCACAGCCTGTCGTTTCCAATTGTAACAAACTAGTCATAGTAGGCAGAACAAGCAAGGAGGTGGGCAGAGCCAAGCACGAGCTAGCGAGCTCCTATTGGCGTGTTCTACTAGCGTGTATCTGCATATGCCCATTAGGGACGCGGGAAGAGTCTTTCTTTTCCCAGCGCAGTTACGCCAAAACCACGCCCCGTTATTCAAAGAGACGTTCTACTACGCTCCCATTGGCTAGTTAGCGTTGTCTCACTCTGAGACGGTGGCTACTTAACGTTAATAGCTCGGGATTTGAAGTTGTTACATTATCGTTAGTAGTCTATTTTTCCGGTAAAAGAATATGCTTATTATTCATAATTTCTCAAAAATGTATTATCTAATCATTCAGTCGAATACGCTGTGCTACAGCCATTGAATCTGTCTTTGAGCGTTAAGGGACGTTCATGGCTAGCTCGGTCCACGACGTTATGTTGTTATATTTTTCAATCTTAAAATACAAGGGCAAATGGTATTAATCAGTGACGATTTGCCTTGAGATATAGTACTTTGTAGGCAGTCATACAATAGTGCGGGTCGATCAAGAAAGTATAATGCTCCGATAAACTTGTGTTGGTGTGTATTCTACGATGAGGTAACGCTCAAATCAGGTAAATCTTCCTCTGATCTAGGTCACCGACCAAATGTTCTAGTCGAACCCACTCTTCAAAATATTTGCTTTCATTCTTTTAAGCGCAAAAAGCAACGTGGATGTTCGCCCCAATTCATTTTGTATATTTTCTAACTGGTTAACTGCTCCAGACTGATGGGTGAGTTTATTAATTCTGCACAGGTTGAATAGCAGCATATCACTAGCCATATACAAGCCATATAAGCAATACTATATGCTTTAACGACCTATAGTTTCTATCAATGATTTAGAATGGGACTCCAATAGATATCTTGACATTGAACAGTCAACCCTGTGCAGACGGCGCCGAGGAAACAGAATCAATAGATTATCTTTTTTGGTACTGGCTTGCTTTTGAAGACGGGCAAGTGATATTGTCTGTGTTCAGATGGACCTACAAACAATAGGCCTACTGTTAGGGGATCTGAAAAACCAAGATCAACCAATGGGAAATATGATTATACTCTTCGGTAAAGTATTTATTTTTAGGGCAATCTAGGTTGAAACGGTACAAATACAGAGGTTCAAGAACCTCGTTAGACACCACAGTAAAATAGAAGGATGTATTGTCAAAGGAAACAGTAAAATGGTAATGTACTGGGAAAGATGGGTTAGTTTGTGGATGATGGGTTAGTTTGTTAGTTTCTGAGGGTTGGAATTAAGATTGCCGTGTACTGTATGTGAGCGAAAATAACAGTAAGTAGCAGTGAAGGCATATTGTTGTCTGTTAGTCGTCGTCCCGAAATAGTAAAAAAAAACATTGACGAGCACAAGACTGCAATGATTGTGCTCTCAAGCTCAAAGATCACTCTGAGATCCAGAACCATGTGCTGTGAAATCTGTATTAAAGTTGAATAAGTCTATCCACTGGGCACACACTGGTTGAATCAACGTTGTTTACACGTCATTTCAATTAAATTATGTTGATCCAACGTTGATACATTGAATTGACGTCTGTGCCGACTGGGTAATGTCATCAGAGAAAATTATTAATCATTTTATATTTTCCCCTAAACTAATGGATATTCATGTATCGTCATAAAACAATGCTGAATTCTGACTAGATGGTTACAAGGTGAGAGATTGTAAACCCAACTACCTTGATTAACCTGGGATGGATAGTTGTTCTGTAATTTATCTGTTTTAGTGTGAGCAAGCAACTGAGCAAGCCTACCATGCCGTTTGTGGAATTCATAGCCGGATGCATCTCAGGTAATGTATAGGGGTAACATAGATCTTTTGTGTATAAAAACATTTTTGGACATGAATATGGGGGGTGAATTTGACTAGGCGTATGTGAATATGTTCTAGGAGCAGTAGGGTTGGCTTTTGGTCATCCAATGGACACAGTGAAGGTACAAGTGTTGGACTCACTCAAACTTGATGATTATATCCACTCATTTAGACCAAGGAATCTAAACTTGTTGACAAGTCACATAACATGTATATTATACTCCATATGTAGGTGCGTCTGCAGACCCAGGTTAAATACAAGGGGATTTTTGACTGTGTGGCTAGGACATACACTCGTGAAGGGGTAAGGTTTTGAATACTTTGTATTATATGACTCATCCCACTGTGCATAGCACGTAATTTCAATGTCAATAATTGGGTGATATTTGGTTGAGACGAACAATGAGATTACAACCTATATTCACCCACTCAAAAAGACAGGCAAAAGTTAGTTGAATTTCCAATGTGTTATCACTAGTCTTTCAACCATCTAAAAGCACAACCAATTTCCAATGAAAAAACAATGTCTTCTTTTTGGTTTAGTTTTCACTCAAATGTTTATCACTGCGCTTTCAACCATGCACAGCAAAGTTCAAGTGGGAATACAATGTCAGGATTTTAGTTTATTTATACAATCTATTTAATGTGTTATCACTGCGCTTCATCTAATAGCAGAACCAAATGACCTGGATTGCTGTTGAGATTACATTAAAAGTACATAGTGCAGGTGATCTACACCGTTCAAGATTCTGCACAGATTATTACACAAAGGTGAAGATCTCCACAGACCTGTGACGACCTATGCATGTGATCTTGAACATCCACACTTTAAATTATTACATAAAAATACATGTATAGTTACAGTAACCTCAAAATGTGGCCATGGATGTGTTACTCATTTTGAGGTAAAATGTTACATTAGTTTGTAAGATAGCCTTAACGTAGGCTATTTCCTGTATTACAAAAGTAATATTAAATTGTATTTGGTTGACAACACAACCAAATATTAACATTTAAAGGAGACCTACTGGTTGGATAGTTCCATCTGAGCAACTGGCTTATGCCCATTCTTTATCTTTTATTTTTGGTTGAGTTGGAGACGTAAATCCAACATATAATTTGTTAACTTGTCGACAAGTTAATAGGCTATTTATTGTATTTCAAATATTGAATTGTATTTGGTTACATTTAAATTGTTTACATTTTAGTTATTTAGTAGAGGCTCCTATCAAGAGCAACTTACAATTAGTGCATTCATCTTAAGATAGCTAGGTAAGACAACAACATCACAATTGTATCAAGTACATTTTCCCTCAACAAAGTATTTATCATCAAGGTCAGTGTTAGTGGGAAAAGAGAAGTGCCTTTTAAAAAAAACAAAATTGGGAGGAGGGGGGCGTCGGGGCGCGCGGTGAGAGTTATTTAAGATGCTCATCAGAGGTAGGGTTTCAGATGTTTTCCCCAAAATAGGAAGGGACTCCGCTGTCCTGACTTTAGGGAGAAATTTGTTCCACCATTGGGGTGCCAGGGCAGAGAAGAGCTTTGACTGGGCTGAGCAGGAGCTGTCCTCCCGTAGGGGTGGGAGGGCCAAGAGTTCCAAGGTGGAGGAAAGGAGTGCTTGGTTTAGGATGTAGGGTTTGAGCATAGCCTGAAGGTAAGGAGGTGCAGTTCCCCTTGCTGCTCCGTAGGCAAGCACCAGGGCTTCGACTGGAAGCCAGTGGAGTGTGCGGAGGAGTGACATAGGAAGGTTGAACACCAGGTGGGCTGCAGCATTCTGGATAAGTTGCAGGGGTTTGATGGCACAAGTGTAGAGCCCAGCCAACAGAGAGTTGCAGGAGTCTAGACGGGAGATGACAACTGCCTGGAATAGGACCTGCGCCGTTTCCTGTGTGAGGAACGGTCGGACTCTACAGATGTTGTAGAGCATGAACCTGTAGGAGCGAGTCACTGCTTTGATGTTTGCAGAGAACGACAGGTTGTAGTCCAGTGTCATGCCAAGCTTCTTTGCACTCTGGGAGGGGGACACCGTGGAGTTGTTAACAGTGATGGAGAGGTCTTGGAGTGGGCAGATCTTCCCCTGGAGGAAGAGTAGCTCAGTTTTGTTGAATTTGAGCTTGATGTGGTGGGCTAACATCCAAGCTGAGATGTCTGCCAGGCACACAGAAATGTGTGTCGCCACCTGGGTGTCAGAAGGTGGGCAGGTTGTTGGGCGGCTGGACATCACTAGTCAAAGGATTTAATCTGGAGAGAGGTGAGAAAGAGCTCAAGGCGTAGGGTAGTTCTGTGTGAGTGGGACTAGTGGACTTGGTAGGCTGAGTGAATGAGGAGCGGATGTTGTCAACCTTTTTTCAAAGTGGTTGACAAAGTCGTCCACAGAGAGGAAAGGGGGAGGAGGTGGAGGATTAAGGAGGGAGGAAAAAGTGGAGAAAGGTTTCCCAGGGTTGGCGGCAGAAGCTTGATATTTACAGTGACATTTAGAGTGATAGAAAGAGGCTTTAGCAGTGGATACAGAGGAAGAGAAGTTACAGAGGAGGCTGTGGAAAGATGATAGGTCCTCCAGAAGTTTATTTTCCTCCATTTCCACTCAGCTGCCCTCAGCCTTGTTCTGTTAGAGTGCAGTGAGTCACCCAGCCACAGAGCGGGAGGGGAAGGTCAGGCCGGCTGGGAGGTAAGGGGACAGTGAGTCAAAGGATGCGGAAAGGGAGGAGAGGAGAGGAGAGGAGGGTCGAAGAGGCAGAGTCAGGAGACAGGTGGGAGAAGGATTTAGCAGATGGAAGAGAGGATAGGATAGAAGAGGAGAGAGTACCGGGAGAGAGAGAGCAAAGATTGCGGTGGCGCATGACTATCTGGGTAGGGGCTGAGTGGTTAGGGTTGATGGAGAGAAAAGAAAACAAAGTAGTTATCAGAGACCTGGAGGGGGGTTGTAGTGAGATCAGTAGGCAAACAGCCTCTAGTAAAGATGAGGTCAAGCATGTTTTCTGCCTTGTGAGTAGGAGGTGACTGGGAAAGGGTGAGGTCACAAGGAAAGGAGTGGAAAGAAAGAGGTGGAAATAAATGAATTGAAGTCCTTGTCGGGAGGTTAAAGTCACCCAGTACGATGAGTGGTGAGCCGTCGTCGTGAAATTAGCTTATCAAGGTGTTAAGCTCATTGGTTGTCAACACAACCAAATATCAACATTTGAAGGAGATTTATCTTCTGCTTGGATAGTTCCATCTGTGCCACTGTCTGGCTTTAATTCCAGTTTGTTTATGAATTAATAATATATTGGATTTATGTCTCCATCTCAACCAAAAATCCAATTTAAAGAATAGGACTGAATCAAAACAAACTTGAAATGCACTTTAAATAAAGTTTGATTTGATTTAGTCCTATTCTTTAACTAGATTTTTGGTTGAGATAAAGACGTGAATCCAACATATCAATTTGAAAACAAACTTGAATTAAAGTCAGTGGCACAGATGGAACTATCCAAGCAGAATATACATCTCCTTCAAATGTTGATATATGCTTGTGTTGACAACCAAACACAAAAAATGTAATAATTATCTGTATGTTATATATCCAAGAATCCAAGATGGCGTAGCAGTCAGGCGTCTTTGTCTTTGTCCTGTCGTGTATCTTTTTACATATTTTTCTTCGCATATATTTTAAAAATATTTTCCTAAACCTCAACTTCTAAATACTCTCCTGCAACCCGCCTCACCCAATGTGGCGTGGATCTGTTTTTTTTTTCTAAAGTATTTCTATTTACATCGGATCTGGAATCCCTCAACTGAAGCTAGCCAGCTAACTACCTACCAGCTATCAGTCAGCAAACCATTGCTAGCGGTCATCAGCTAACCTTTAGCTCGGAAAGCTCTCTCCAGTTCAAACAATGTGACTCAAACGGACCTATTATTATTTTAATTTTTTTCCCCCCATATCCCCGGATTCCTACCGCAAACCCTGAACATTTTCATCTGGATCTTCGCAACTAGCTAACCGCAATCCCGGATGACTACTCCTGGCTAGCGTTTCCATCCCGGAGCAAGCACCAATTAGCCTGAAGCTATCCCGGCCAGGGCTCCTGTGCTACCACCGAAGCCCACTCCTGGGCTACAATATCCGGACCCCTTCTACTGCTGGTACAGGGCACGGAACCCCGCCGATCCTCTACGACTGGAATACCGACATAATCTGCCCGAGGATTCCAACAGGCCCCTCAGGTGCGACATCCGCTGAAGGCCCATTCTGCTAACCGTGGCCTACTAGCTACCTAGAGCTACTTGGAACCCTACTAATTCCACGACTGGTCTATCGACGTCACCGCATGAAGAGGCAAAAACAGACTTACCCCCATCGTGACGTCCCCCAAAGGCTAACTTGCTAGCCCCGGTCTGTTAACTGCTAACTGCTAGCCCCGGTCTGCCAACTGCTTGCTTGCTAACCCGGTCTGCTAACTGCTAGCTTGCCAGCCCCGGTCTGCTAACTGCTAGCTTGTTTAACCCCGGCCTACTAACTGTTAGCTTGTTAGCATCGGCCTGCTAACTGTCTGAATCGCCGTGTCCCCAATCAGCCCAACCACTCACTGGACTCATATGTTCACTTGGCTACGCATGCCTCTCTCTAATATCAATATGCCTCGTCCATTACTGTCCTGGTTAGTGATTACTGTCTTATTTCACTGTAGAGCCTCTAGCCCTGCTCAATATGCCTTAACCAACCATGTTGTTCCACCTCCTACATATGCGATGACATCACCTGGTTTAAACGTCTCTAGAGACTATCTCTTTCATCATTACTCAATGCCTAGGTTTATCTCCAATGTACTCACATCCTACCTTACCTTTATCTGTACACTATGCCTTGAATCTATGCTATCGTGCTATCGTGCCCAACCTGCTTCTTTTACTCTCTGTTCCGAACGTGCTAGACGGCCAGTTAATATAGCCTTTAGCCGTACCCTTATCCTACTTCTCCTCTGTTCCTCTGGTGATGTGGAGGTTAATCCAGGTCCTGCAGTACCTAGCTCCACTCCCACTTCCCAGGTGCTCTCATTTGTTGACTTCTGTAACCGTAAAAGCCTTGGTTTCATGCATGTTAACATTAGAAGCCTACTCCCTAAGTTTGTTTTACTCACTGCTTTAGCACTCTGCCAACCCGGATGTCTTAGCCGTGTCTGAATCCTGGCTTAGGAAAACCACCAAAAACCCTGAAATCTCCATCACTAACTATAACATTTTCCGCCAAGATAGAACTGCCAAAGGGGGCGGTGTTGCAATCTACTGCAAAGATAGCCTGCAGAGTTCTGTATTACTATCCAAGTCTGTACCCAAACAATTCGAGCTTGTACTTCTAAAAATTCACCTTTCCAGAAACAAGTCTCTCACTGTTGCCGCTTGCTATAGACCTTCCTCTGACCCCAGCTGTGCCCTCGATACCATATGTGAATTGATTGCCCCCCATCTATCTTCTGAGCTCGTGCTACTAGGTGACCTAAAGTGGGACATGCTTAACACCCCGGCCATCCTACAATCTAAGCTTGATGCCCTCAATCTCACACAAATTATCAATGAACCTACCAGGTACAACCCCAAATCCGTAAACACGGGCACCCTCATAGATGTCATCCTAACTAACTCGCCCTCCAAATACACCTCTGCTATTTTCAATCTCTTTCTAAAAGTATCTGCCGAAATTGCTGTAACCCCTATTACTAGCCTGTTCAACCTCTTTCGTATCGTTTCCAAAGATTGGAAAGCTGCCGCGGTCATCCCCCTCTTCAAAGGGGGTGACACTCTAGACCCAAACTGCTACAGACCTATATCTACCCTACCCTGTCTTTCTAAGGTCTTCGAAAGCCAAGTTAACAAACAGATTACCGACCATTTAGAATCCCACCGTACCTTCTCCGCTATGCAATCTGGTTTCAGAGTTGGTCATGGGTGCACCTCAGCCACGCTCAAGGTCCTAAACGACATCATAACCGCCATCGATAAGAGACATTACTGTGCAACCATATTCATCGACCTGGCCAAGGCTTTCGACTCTGTTAATCATCACATTCTAATTGGCAGACTCGACAGCCTTGGTTTCTCAAATGTTGTCTGGACCTCTGGCAGTCTCTATGGGTGTGCCACAGGGTTCAATTCTCGGGCCGACTCTCTTCTCTGAAAACATCAATGATGTTGCTCTTGCTGCTGGTGATTCTCTGATCCACCTCTACGCAAACGACACCATTCTGTATACTTCTGGCCCCTCTTTGGACACTGTGTTAACTAACCTCCAGACGAGCTTCAATGCCATACAACTCTCCTTCCGTGGCCTCCAACTGCTCTTAAACGCAAGTAAAACTAAATGCATGCTATTCAATTGATCACTGTCCGCACCTGCTCGCCAGTCCAGCATCACTACTCTGGACTGCTCTGACTTAGAATACGTGGACAACTACAAATACCTGGGTGTCTGGTTAGACTGTAAACTCTCCTTCCAGACTCACATTAAGCATCTCCAATCCAAAATTAAATTTAGTATCGGCTTCCTATATCGCAACAAAGCATCTTTCACTCATGCTGCCAAACATACCCTCGTAAAACTGACCATCCTACCGATCCTCGACTTCGGTGATGTCATCTGTAAAATAGCCTCCAACACTCTACTCAACAAACTGGATGCAGTCTATCACAGTGCCATCAGTTTTGTCACCAAAGCCCCATACACTACCCACCATTGCGACCTGTACGCTCTCGTTGGTTGGCCCTCGCTTCATACTCATCGCCAAACCCACTGGCTACAGGTTATCTACAAGTCTATGCTAGGTAAAGCCCCGCCTTATCTCAGCTCACTGGTCACCATAGCAGCACCCACTCGTAGCACACGCTCCAGCAGGTATATATTACTTGTCACCCCCAAAGCCAATTCCTCCTTTGGTCATCTTTCCTTCCAGTTCTCTGCTGCCAATGACTGGAACGAACTGCAAAAATCTCTGAAGCTGGAGACTCATATCTCCCTCACTAGCTTTAAGCACTAGCTGTCAGAGCAGCTCACAGATCACTGCACCTGTACATAGCCCATCTGTAAACAGCCCATCTATCTACCTACCTCATCCCCATACTGTCTATTTGCACATTCATCTTCTGCACATCTACCATTCCAGTGTTTAATTGCTATATTGTAATTACTTCGCCACCATGGCCTATTTATTGCCTTAACTTACCTCATTTGCACTCACTGTACATAGACTTTTTGTTTTCTTTTGTTCTACTGTATTATTGACTGTATGTTTTGTTTATTCCATGTGTAACTCTGTGTTGTTGTATGTGTCGAATTTCTATGCTTTATCTTGGCCAGGTCGCAGTTGCAAATGAGAACTTGTTCTCAACTAGCCCACCTGGTTAAATAAAGGTGAAATAATAAATAAATATATGCCATTACCCCAACCTCTTAACGTTTTGTACACTCAGTGTATTTATTCATCCAATGGTTCTCTCATTAATCGGGTTCCCGCTTTAAATATCTGGTTATTTGGATTGACAAGGATTTAACGTATAAAAAACATATTGATGAGCTTGTTAAAACGCTACGTAAGATTACATATCTTCATTGTTGAAGTATAAAAACAAAGTATTGGTTAACTCTTGAGGTTCCTCGGGTCTCCACCGAATTACAGTACCAATCAAAAGTTTGGACACACCTACTCATTCAAGGGTTTTTCTCAATTTTTTACTATTTTCTACATTGTAGAATAATAGTGAAGACATCAAAACTATGAAATAACACCTATGGAATCATGTAGTAACCAAAAAAAGTGTTAAACAAATCAAAATATATTTTATATTTGAGATTCTTCAAAGTAGCCATCCTTTGCCTTGATGACAGCTTTGCACACTCTTGGCATTCTCTCAACCAGCTTCATGAGGTAGTCACCTGGAATGCATTTCAATTAACAGGTGTGCCTTGTTAAAAGTTAATTTGTGGAGTTTCTTTCCTTCTTGATACGTTTGAGTCAATCAGTTGTGTTGTGACAAGGTAAGGATGGCATACAGAAGATAGCCCTATATGGTAAAAGACCAAGTTCATATTATGGCAAGAACAGCTCAAATAAGCAAAGAGAAATGACAGTCCATCATTACTTTAAGACATGAAGGTCAGTTAATACGGAAAATTTCAACAACTTTGAAAGTTTCTTGAAGTTCACTCACAAAAACCATCAAGCGCTATGATGAAACTGGCTATCGTGAGGATCGCCACAGGAAAGGAAGATCCAGAGTTACTTCTGCTACAGAGGATAAGTTTGTTAGAGTTAACTGCACCTCAGATTGTAGCCCAAATTAATGCTTCACAGAGTTCAAGTAACAGACACATCTTAACATCAACTGTTCAGAGGAGACTGCGTGAATCAGGCCTTTATGGTCTTATTGCTGCAAAGAAACCACTACTAAAGGACACCAGTAATAAGAAGAGACTTGCTTGGGCCAAGAAACACAAGCAATGGACATTAGACCGGTGGAAGTCTGTCCTTTGGTCTGATATGGTCTAAATTTGAGATTTTTGGTTCCAACCACCGTGTCTTTGTGAGATGCAGAGTAGGTGAATGGATGATCTCCGTATCTGTGGTTCCCACCGTGAAGCATGGAGGAGGAGGTATGATGGTGTGGGGGTGCTTTGCTGGTGACATTGTTGGTGATTTATTTAGAATTCAAGGCAAATTTACCAGCATGGCTACCACAGCATTCTGCAGGGATACGCCATCCCATCTGGTTTGCGCTTAGTGGGACAATCATTTGTTTTTCAACAGGACAATGACCCAACACACCTTCAGGCTGTGTACGGGCTATTTGACCAAGAAGGAGAGCGATGGAGTGCTGCATCAGATGACCTGGCCTGCACAATCACTCGACCTCAACCCAATTGAGATAGTTTGGGATGAGTTGGACCGCAGAGTGAAGGAAAAACAGCCAGCAATTGCTCAGCATTTGTGGGAACTCCTTCAAAACTGTTGGAAAAGCATTCCAGGTGAAGCTGGTTGAGAGAATGCCAAGAATAATCTAAATTCAAAAATATTTGTTTAACACTTTCTTGGTTACTACATGATTGTATGTGTTTTTAGTTTTGATGTCTTCACTATTATTCTACAATGTAGATAATAGCAAAAATAAAGAAAAACCCATGAATTAATACGTGTGTCCAAACTTTTGAATGGTACTGTAGTTTTAATGCACCTCACTGAGTACAGAAAACATTACGAACACCTGCTCTTTCTATGACAGACTGACCAGGTGAATCCAGGTGAAAGCTATGATCCTTTATTGATGTCACTTGTTAAATCCACTTCAATCAGTGTAGATGAAGGGGAGGAGACAGGTTAAAGACAACTTTTTAAGCCTTGAGACTTGATTGTGTATGTGTGCCATTCAGAGGGTAAATGGGCAAGACAAAAAATATAAGTGCCTTTCAACAGGGTATGGTAGTAGGTGCCAGCCCAGGTGCACCGGTTTGTGTCAAGAACTACAACGCTGCTGGGTTTTTCACACTCAAAAGTTTCCTGTGTGACATCCAGACAACTGGATTCAACATTGGCCAGCATCCCTGTGGAACGCTTTCAACACCTTGTAGAGTCCAGTAAATCTATTAGTTTTTAGGGGAGCTCTCACAACAATCAATGTCATGATAGCACATTGGTAATAGTCAGTGGCAAATATCCTAGATAAGCAACGATGGACTTGGTTAAAACCCAGGATGGGATACCAAAGGGTAGCTTCTGATAGATCAATTCTCCAGGAGGAGGTGCTGCCCAGCCTATAGTTTTTTTTCTTCTGATAGTGGATTTTATCGTTGAAGATCTGAAGTTCTTTTAAAGTTACAAATTCAACATATTTTATTCAAGGTTTGTCTGTTGAAATTTGGTTATCGTGATGACATAATCCTGTGGATGAAATCTTACCCAGAAAATAACAGTTGATTACTTTTTTCAAATCTAATGTATTTTCCTTGTAGATTTCACGTCACAATACGTTGACAAATTACGTTGAAACAACGTTGATTCAACCAGTTAGTGCCCAGTGGGATTTGTCAATGTGTGTTTTTATATTTTCGCTACATTGTTGTACCATCAGTAATTCCTTAACTATACTATTTTTGCATTTGTCGGATCAGATCCCTGGGTTCTTCAAGGGCATGACATTTCCTGTCCTGACTACTGGCATCACCAACGCTGTGGTCTTTGGTTCCTATAGCAATGCTTTAGACTGCCTCACCCAGTCCCAACGGAATGACCGAATCCAAGGCAACCCTGCCTCGGCATCAGCAGTCTTCGCAGCTGGCTGTTTCTCAGGTCTGGCACAGGTAATATGGAATGTGCTTTAAATGGCCCTGAAATATGGCATTGTTATGTGTACTTTTTAACACCAAGCTTGTCTTTGCTGCCAGGTGGTGGTTACTGCGCCTGTTGACCTGGTGAAGGTACGCTTGCAGTCCCAGACCAAGGGCTGGGCTGGGGTTGGTGGTGACGGGTATCGAGGTCCCATTCACTGTGTGACTGTCATCCTGAGGGAGGAGGGGCCAAGGGGATTGTTTCGAGGGGGGTTGGCTCTTACCCTGAGAGATGTACCCTGCTATGGAATCTACTTCTTGCCTTACGAAATCACCTGCAGGTTTCTGACTGAAGAAGGCCAACGGACAGGTCAGTTGGAGAGATGTGTTCCAGGCCATCTTTTTTTGCAATTGCGCTGCACATATGAAAAGATTGCTATATTATATGAATGTGGTTCCTGAGATGTTAGTCATCTACAGGCACTTTGAGATATGATCAACTGTGATACGTCACTGCAGTAGAGATGACTTGGTGTGTGTGTGTGTCATTACCATTTCAAAGGCCATGCTAGTCTGAGAAGAGAGAGAGCGAGTCTGTGTTTGACCATTTATTGCTGATGGTTTGAGTGCTAGTGCAATTACATAGATTTTCAGGTAATTATTTGGTTTGTATCTGCAGGTACATTTGCAGTAGTGATGGCGGGTGGGGTGGCAGGCGTGGTGACGTGGGCCTTTGCCACACCCATGGATGTGGTGAAAGCGCGGCTGCAGATGTCCGGTGCTGGGGGCCGGGTGTACCAGGGGGTCCTGCACTGCATGAGTGTGAGTCTGAAGGAGGAGGGGGTGAGAGTGTTCTTTAAGGGGCTCCTCCTGAACAGCCTGAGGGCCTTCCCTGTCAACGCCATCACCTTCCTCAGCTATGAGAGCCTGATGCAGATCCTCACCCGGCCGCCTGCAGACTGATCATCTCCTGGATACTCTCCGGCCGGACCAAATGATGGAAAGAATACCAACATTGGATGGGCAAACCACCATTATGTGAAATGAACTGGTATATACAGTATAGCTTAGCATGCTATACTCTGAATTTTATCCTCAATGTGGGCACTTAGACAGGGCTCATGATGCTGTTTGATACCATCAGTATTTTATATCATGACACAACAAAACCTTGAATATGAAAACACCTGGAAACCAAATGTTTATGCCAAGACATGGTGTATTTATGTACTGGTATACTGTATGAACTTCATAGCCTTCATTTATAATAACTTTGTAATAAACAAAATGTGAAGCAAATGGGAATGTAGTTGGTTTATTGCTGACAACCAATCCTCAATTCAAATCATTTACTTTAGTTAAATAAACCCCTTCTCCAACATGTAAACATTTAGTAAAATGATGCATATTTTACTTCTTGCATAAGTCAATGTATTTACCCCCTTGGATTTATTCACATTTTGTTGCTTGACACATTGGGATTTAAATGGATTGAGTTGTGATTTGTCATTGAGCATCACAGAATACCAAAGTGAAAATAATTCTACAAAATGTTAACATTTAACAAAAACAGTTTTTGCAAAAATATTCAGCCCTTTTGTTTAGACAAGCCTAAATTAGTTCAGGAGTAAAATGCAGCTTAACAAATCACAAGTTGCATGGACTCATCCTGTGTGAAATAATAGGGTTTTTTAATGACTACCTCTTCCTCTGTCCCCAATACATACATTGAACTACAAAGACTAAGAGGCTTTTCAAAAGCCTCATAGAAGGGCAGTGATTGGTAACAATAGCAAATCAGACATTTAATCTCTCTTTAAGCATGGTCAAGTTAATTATGCTGTGGATGATGTATTAAACCACACACACACAAAGATAGTCGTTCTTCTGAACTGAGCTGCAAGACAGGAAGGAAACTAAGGGATGTCACCATTGGTGCTTTTAAAACAGCTCCAGGTAAATGGCTGTGAAGGGAGAAAACTGAGGATGGATCAACATTTCAGTTACTCCACAATGAAATGTAAAGAATAAAAATAAAAGGAATAACCTTTTTGCCCTAAATGCAAAGCCTTATGCTTGAGACATATCCAACACGTCACTAACTGCCTCTTTATTTTCAAGCATGGTGGTCACATCATGGTATGGGTATGCTTGACGTTGGCAAAGATGGGAGTTTCAGGATAAAAATAAACGGGATGGAGCTAAGCTTTACACCAAACACAGAGGAATTCACCTTTCAGCAGGACAATAACCAACAAGGCCAAATCTACACTGTAGCAGGACAATAACATACAACAAGGCCAAATCTACACTGTAGACAGTGGATGGTCCAAGTGGCCAAGTTACAGTTTTGACTTAAATCTGCTTGGAAATCTACGGCAAGACTTGAAAATTGCTGTCTAGCCATGATCCTCAACACCTTCCCAGATCTTGCACAATCCAGGTCTGCAAAGCTCTTAAGAGACTTACCTAAGAAAATCACAGCTGTAAATTGCTGCCAAAGGTGATTCAGGGGAGTGAATACTTATCTATTCAAGGAATATTAGTTATTTTTTATTTACATTCTAATAAATAAATAAAGATTCCACTTTGACAGAGCATTTTGTGTAGATCAATTACAAAAAGAAAATAATTTCAATCACACTTTGTAACGCAACAAAATGTGGAAAAAATCCAAGGGGGTGAATACTTATAATACCCACTGTATTTCATAATGTCCGATAGAAGGTAATCTCTTCTTCATACTTGTCTATTCACATTGCTAACCCATGTAAGAGCAAATTCATTAACTTGTAACAAAAATAGAAAGGAAAAAAATACAAACATTACATTTGGACATTCATTGTCATCATTTATTTTATTTAACACAGCTAGTCATATAGAGTCTTATAGGGAGTCATTATCATCATTGTCATAATTTCAACCCTGGAAAAAATATTTATTAAAATTAAGTATCAAAGATCCAGCCTCTTGTTAGAGGTGCAGAATTTCTCCTGACTAACACCATTTGTGGTCCTGAGTTTCATACTCTCAACAACCCTGATCCATTTCTCCTGCGGTTTCTTTCTCAGGGTTCAGGTAACTGCTCCAAATCCTAGCCACACTTTTGAATCTGGTTGTGTGCTTTTCTGTAGTGGTATGTTAACTTGTTTGTCCAAAAGTCTGTGTGAGACATTTCATTTGTCTCTTGACTTCTATATGCGTGTCCTGTGTTACCGCAGATGTAATGTCCAGTTGACCCCAGCGTTCACGCCTGGCTTACGAAGAGTTAAGACTGCCGTGTCCGGGTCAAACTCAAACTCCACAGAAGACTCCCCACCATCTGTGGAGGATGGGTGAAGAACATCAGGCACATTGTAACAAACCCTAATGTTCACAACCCTTACCACTTTCTGCACTAGCCTGCCAACACAAAAATAACTTCACTGCAACAAGATATTTTTCCATTACATTACCAGACCAGAAGGACGTTCAGGGGAAACTCCTGGCTCTACACGTGACACCATGTTGCCTGGTTATTGACGGTACATGACTAACCTGTCGTTGTGAGGGTGACAGCGTCAGGCTTCTGAGCTCCCAGGATGTTCACTTGCTCTACCCAGGAGGCCGTGGGAAACTGGGAGTCAGGAGACAGGTCACTGCAGCATCAGAGAAAGAGACAGGTTACACTCGATTCAGAAACACAGGGAGAACATGGCCTGGTTGGAATGATAATGTTAGAGGGACAGACCTCGATGAGAGGCTGTTCCCAGTGAAACTCAGGCGTCTGTGAATAAACTGCTTGTCTGTCTCATGTTTAAAGGTGTGACCATCATCTATGTAAAGCTCTCCTTCTGCATTGCCCTGGAACAAAGAAACATTTAAATGATGACAAAGCCCCTGCAAGTAAAATGGTGCAACAACAATGGTAGTGATATCATAGTGGTGTAAACGAAGGTTACACCTGTGAGTCAAGGGCCACGTAGAGGGTGTAGGGATCGTTCTCCATGCAGGATGAGGACCTGCGAACACGGTTCTTCCGGCAGATAATGGAACCTCCTCGCTGGAACACTGGAATCTGTGAGAGGAAGAGGTGGTGGGACAGAGAAAAGAGAGAGAAAAGCGGGAGAGTTATTTGTGGGAAAAGGTGCTGAGAGGTGGGTGATGGCTAAAGACCATAGGAGTTGAGAGAAACAGAACCTACTGAGCTCATGGTGACAGGGATAGAGAGGTTCTGAGCTCCGTCATGTCTCTGGAACGTGTGGACGTCATACCAGACCTGTGACGGGGAGAGAAGCTCGAGGAGGTCAGAGGACGAGAAGTTATCAGGTTGATTGAACATGTGGTATATTTCAACAGGCAAAACTACAGGTCAGCCTTCCCCCTCAAAACTCACCTCTCCATTCCCAGGTAAGTAGGCTGTGACCCCACTAGACCCTTCATCTGTTACAGGGTGAACCAGAAGATCTCTGCCTGATGAACACACGGGGGAGAGGTAGTCTGGGGTAATGCATCATCCTCACCAGGTTGAAGAGCTCAACTTCATCCAAACATTTAGGTATTCAAAAGTATTGTACCATAAAAGGTTTAGAAGTACATACCGGTCTAAAGGCCACTCTCCCTAACCTACTTACCAATCAGGAACTCATCGTCAATGGAAAACGTGGCAATATCCTCTGGATACTCCACCCACAGGGGCCTATAGTACAGAGCGAGAATACAACCCAAGGTGAATCAAAATACAAGGACTCTGTCTAATATCTTCTTAAAGACTAGTGCCAGCTATAGATCTTCAAAACATAGACGTGGCAGGGCTCGACATTAACGCTTGTCCGGGCATGTAAAACAAATTGTCAGAAAGACGATTATAGAGTTAAGTTTTCCACATGGAGAGTAAAAAAAAAGCCTACTCCGATCAGATTTAGATCAGTGTCCTCCGGATGAGATGTGTTACACACCGTCCCCACCACCTCTGCAGGCCTGCACTGACAGGCATGAGCACTCTTTCAATCATGCAGTCGCAAGATGCGGTTTTTAGACCAAAGCGAGCCTAGCCACGTGTGCACATTTGTTGATATTCATTGCTAGTGAGTTATTTGCCCAGCTATAGCTCATTTTTGGTCAGCAATAAAAATCCTGGAAAACTCAGTGTGTGCATCACCTGCGTGTGTGCCAGTGTGAGTGGGCCGTTGCCAGAGGAGAGAGACTGCAGCAGCAGGTAGAATAATCATATACAACAGACTAACTAGATAGCCAATTCAAAACATAGTGTAGATGTACAGGTCTTAGTAATCTACCTTGCTATGAAGTCGCCCACCATAGCCATTTGATTACTGGTTTATTGAATGAGAGAATAATTTAAGACCTATAAAGTATTTGGTTTTAATTGTAATGTCGCAGGGTTGCCAGGAGAGCTACTGGGTGTGCAAGCTTTTGCTCCAGCCCTGCTCTAACACATTGTGAGACAAAAAAACAGCTTCTCAACAGTCCCTTGATAAACTGACTCGGGTGTGTTAGAGCAGGACTGGATCAAAAACCTGCACACCCAGTAGTTCTCCACATATGGGTTTTATACAGTAGCCTATCAGTGCAGTATTTTACTTTGTGGGGGGTTAAGGGCGTTGTCCAAGGCCACAACGGCAGGAGACATAATACATGGGATCAGAGCAGCCTTCCATTGTCAATACCAGTGATAATAATGGTGTTACAGAAGATTGTTTATTTTTGCACTAGTGACTTAACTTTTTACTTGTCAGCTCAACAAAAAAATAAACAAAAAAAGTGTCTGAAAAAAAAAAGTTCATGTCAAGCCCTGCATGGGGCTGATGAGCCTACCTCATGACAGGCTGGCCAGTGCGTTGGGAGTGGTAGAACTGCAGGTACCAGTAGGGCAGAAGGGTGTAGCGCTGACGCACAGCCTCCCGGATGAGAGCTGTGTTGTCAGGGCCAAAAAGCCAGGGCTCCCTCCGCGGGGTGTCCAGGTGGGCGTGGGCACGGAAGAAGGGCTGGTAGGCCCCCGTCTGGTACCAACGCACCAGCAGCTCCGCACTGGGAGTCTTAAAGAAACCCCCCACGTCAGCTGGGATGAGAGGAGTGATTAGGATACTTAAAAAATTACCATCAAACTAGGATAGACCGAGCCATCCAATCTGTGCAGCACCAATCCCTGCCAGCCTCACCTCCACAGAAGGAGATGCCAACCAGGCCCAGGCTGAGACACATGGGGATGGACATCTTCAAGTGGCCCCACTCTGCTGCATTATCACCTGTCCAAACTGCACCTGGAGGAGAGTGGGTGAATGCGTGTGTGAGAGAGAGTGAACACTTCAAGAGTGGGTTGGGGGTCAGTGAAGACATACATTATACAACATTTATGGTAACCAGAGGGAGGCGTTGTTGAAGGGTCTAACCATAGCGCTGAGACCCAGCGAAAAAGGCCCTGGTCAGGACAAAAGGCCTCTCCAACCCCCCGGAGCGCTGGATCTGACCCTCTGCTGTCGCCATTTGCTGAGAGAGGGAAAGAAGGGAAGACAGAGTAGATGGCAGTAAATAAGTAAGGATGCTGTAGCTAATCCAAAAACAATCTCTCTAGTCCTAGTAACCCCCTTCCTCACCACGTAGAAGCCGTAGAGGTTGTGGATGTCTCTGTGCTCCCAGGGTCCATGGAGGGCATCCTTGTGCATGGTGACCTCTGGACCGTTGAACACAGACGGCTCGTTCATGTCGTTCCACGTGTACAGGTTGCCCATCGAGCCCTGGAGAAGAGAGACAGGAGATAAAGACGTGTCAGTACATCTGGGGTCGTATAGGTAAATCAGTAGCTCAAGGATCCAGTAGCTTTACTAGTTAACCAGTGACATCAATGCTAACTGACTCAGTGAAGAGGACAAAGTATCCAAAGGAAGTCAAGAAAGGAGAAGGAAAGAGAAAAAAGTAACTGCGTTTTAAATGTGGAGGCGAGACGAACTGATACGGGGTTTACTCACCTCATACTGGTCATAGGCAAACATGCTGGCCCACCACTTCCTCATCTCAGGGTTGGTAAAATCTGGGTAACCTGCATTCCCTTTTACAAGAAAATATAGAGTACATATACATAACAGTTGTAAACAATTCTAGCCTTTGGGTGACTGAATCAGTATAAAAACAGGCAAATCTTATACTGCGTTGACATTTATTGTCAAAATATTGTCCTGGAGGCAGAACTGAGCGATTCCGGTAGATGTAGATAGATATTATACATATAGACTATAGATTATACATACACATAGATATTACCCTGGAGGCAGAACTGAGCGATTCCGGTAGATGTAGATAGATATTATACATATAGACTATAGATTATACATACACATAGATATTACCCTGGAGGCAGAACTGAGCGATTCCCGGTAGATGTAGATAGATATTATACATATAGACTATAGATTATACATACACATAGATATTACCCTGGAGGCAGAACTGAGAGATTCCCGGTAGATGTAGATAGATATTATACATATAGACTATAGATTATACATACACATAGATATTACCCTGGAGGCAGAACTGAGCGATTCCCGGTAGATGTAGATAGATATTATACATATAGACTATAGATTATACATACACATAGATATTACCCTGGAGGCAGAACTGAGCGATTCCGGTAGATGTAGATAGATATTATACATATAGACTATAGATTATACATACACATAGATATTACCCTGGAGGCAGAACTGAGAGATTCCCGGTAGATGTAGATAGATATTATACATATAGACTATAGATTATACATACACATAGATATTACCCTGGAGGCAGAACTGAGAGATTCCCGGTAGATGTAGATAGATATTATACATATAGACTATAGATTATACATACACATAGATATTACCCTGGAGGCAGAACTGAGAGATTCCCGGTAGATGTAGATAGATATTATACATATAGACTATAGATTATACATACACATAGATATTACCCTGGAGGCAGAACTGAGCGATTCCCGGTAGATGTAGATAGATATTATACATATAGACTATAGATTATACATACACATAGATATTACCCTGGAGGCAGAACTGAGCGATTCCCGGTAGATGTAGATAGATATTATACATATAGACTATAGATTATACATACACATAGATATTGTCCTGGAGGCAGAACTGAGCGATTTCCGGTAGATGGGGCAAATTGGCTATTTCAGAAAAACGTATGATTTAGCTTTTTGGTCGTAATTTAAAAGGTTAGTGTTAGGCATTAGGGTTAGCGGTGTGGTTAAGGTTAGGTTTAAATCAGATTTCATGACTGTGGCTGTGCCAGCTAGTGACCACTCTACAGAGCTGCTTCCAGGGCAACATTCATGAAAAATGCTAACCTGCACTGTGTTGTCTGGTAAGTTTTAGAATTTATCAATCCATAAATACACTAAATTACCAAAAGTATGTGGACACCTGCTCGTCTAACATCCCATTCCAAAATCATGGGCATTAATAGGGAGTTGGTTCCCCCTTTGCTGCTAATAACAGCCTCCACTCTTCTGGGAAGGCTTTCCACTAGATGTTGGAACATTGCTGTGGGGACTTGCTTCCATTCAGCCACAAGAGTATTAGTGAGGTTGGGCACTGATGTTGGGCGATTAGGCCTGGCTCACAGTCGGCGTTCCAGTTCATCCCAAAGGTGTTCGATGGGGTTGAGGTCAGTGCTCTGTGCAGGCCAGTCGTCACCGATCTCAACAAACCATTTCTGTGTGGACCTCGCTTTGTGCGCGGGGGCATTGTTATGCTGAAACAGGAACTTCCTCAAACTGTTGCCACAAAGTTGGAAGCACAGAATCGTCTAGAATGTAATTGTATGCTGTAGCATTAAGATTTCCCTTCACTGGAACTAAGGGGCCTAGCCCGAACCATGAAAAACAGCCCAAGACCATTATTCCTCCTCCACCAAACTGTACAGTTTGCACTATGCATTGGGGCAGGTAGCGTTCTCCTGGCATCCGCCAAACCCAGATTTACCTCCGTCGGACTGCCAGATGGTGAATCGTGATTCATCACTCCAGAGAATGCGTTTCCACTGCTTCAGAGTCCAATGGCAGAAAGCCTTACACCATTCCAGCCGACGCTTGGCATTGCGCATGGTGATCTTAGGCTTGTGTGCGGCCGCTTGGCCATGGAAACCCATTTCATGACGCTCCCAACTAACTGTTATTGTGCTGACGTTGCTTCCAAAGGCAGTTTGAAACTCTGTAGTGAGTGTTGCAACCGAGAACAGACAATTTATGTGCTATGCGCTTCAGCACTCGGCGGTCCCGTTCTGTGAGCTTGTGTGGCCTACCACTTCGCGGCTGAGCCGCTGTTCCTCCAAGACGTTTCCACTTTACAATAACAGCACTTACAGTTGACTAGGGCAGCTCGAACAGGGCAGAAATTTGACGAACTGACTTGTTGGAAAGGTGGCATCCTATGACGGTGCCATGTTGAAAGTCACTGAGCTCTTCAGTAAGGCCATTCTACTGTCAATGTTTGTCTATGGAGATTGTATGGCTGTGTGCTCAATTTTATACACCTGTCAGCAACGGGTGTGACTGAAATAGCCGAATCCACTAATTTGAAGGTGTGTCCACATACTTTTGTACATACAGTGTACATATTGACATGTTCCTACCTGGCCAGCACCAGCCCTCATAGTCTCCGCCATCTTTGTTTTTGATGTAGTAGCCTCGAGAGCGAATCTCAGTGTGGATCTTATAGCTGCTGTCCACCTTAATGTGAGGGTCCACTATGGTCACCATCTGTGGACAGCCGGGACAGAAGAGGGCGCAGTGAGTGGAGGGAGAGAAGAGCGCCAAAAATGTAAATTCTCTTCTCATTACCACACACACACCATTTCAAAATTCTGTTTCCATCATTAAGTTCACCTTGCGTCTCTTATCCAGGAGGCCCTGCAGCATGTCTTTGGGCTGTGGGAACTTATTGTTGTCCCAGGTGAAGTAGCGCTTGCCATCCGTGTGCTCAATATCCAGCCAGATGAAGTCATAGGGGATGTCGTGTTCATCAAAGCCCTGGTCCACCGCACTCACATCTTCCTGGTCGTTGTAGTTCCAACGGCACTGGTGGTAGGCCAGCGAAGAGAGAGGGGGGAAGGCCTGAGTGCCTACGACAGCCAGAGAACAGAAGGGTCATTTCTAAAGTGAAGGTAACACTTCTGGGATAGGGACCAGTGGAGCTATAAACCGGCCATGTGTTGAACATTAAAATGTGCTTTGTGTGAATGTGTAGAATATACCGTGAGTGACGTGTACCTGTGTCCTGTTAGTGAGTGTGTAAGTAGTGTACCTGTTAAGGAAGCGTACTGTGTGAACACATCATTAGGTCGTGGTCCCAGCATGATGAAGACGTCAATGATGCCACTCTCAGAGATCCATCGGACATCTGTCTGAGGGACCTCACTGGAGCCCTGAACGCAATCAAACATGCACAAAGAGGATTCAGAGATCAAACCAAGTGGATCCAAGGGCAAAGAAGGAAAGGCAAGACAGTGTGTGAGATCCAGTCACACACACACCCACCTGTCCAGAGCTGACGTCCACCCATGTCTCTGCTGCGTTGAGCCAGAAGAGACCCATAGTCCTGTGGGTGTTGTGTGAGAGGAGGACAGGCACTGCTCCATACAGAGCCATAGGGTTAAAGAGCTCATACTGGAACACATCCAGGTTATAAAGCCTGTAGGGGTCTCCTCCACTGAGGAAAGGAACAGAAATCACTGGTTTAGCACTGGATGGCCAACAAAAGGGACGGCAGGTAGCCTAGTGGTTAGAGCGTTGGACTAGTAACCGGAAGGTTGCAAGATCGAATCCCCGAGCTGACATGGTAAACATCTGTCCTTCTGCCCCTGAACAAGGCAGTTAACCCACTGTTCCTAGGCCGTCATTGAAAATAAGAATTTGTTCTTTACATAAATAAAAAATAAATCTGAAAACTACACTTTGATGAGCTGAGTGCAAATGACATTGGGGCAAAGGCCGTTTATAGTCTCACTCTGTGTTTTTCAGTCTGAGGCCGTCAGCGTGTTCAGGGATGCCATAGACGTGTTCTACTCCAGGCAGGGAGAAGTCCAGACTGATGGAGGAGGGACCTGGAGGACAGGAGGCAGGTTACACCAGAGCAGTGTTTATATTTATATAAAACATGTTAAACACATGATGTCAATGTAAGTAAATAGGTGAAAAGAAATAAATGGACTTGAGTAACAGTTTGTTTTACTATGGAATTGTAGTGTACAGTACAATGACGTACCATTGGGCTTGGTGTCGGTATGGGTCTTGAACGTCTCCTCCCACATTCCTGGCTGATCCACCTCTTCTTCTGCCTCCTCCTCCTCTCCTTCTGACACCTGGAAAGTGAGAGGGGTTTTGTGAAGAACCAGAAGAGAGGCCAAACGTGTAGCTCAAGTGTCTCAGAAAGGTGCTACACGTACACACCCTAGTTCAAAGTTCACATCAAATTGATACCAGAAGTTGGAGCTCTTCTCTCACCCTACTAGGCTACTACTCACAACCTGTTATCTCTACACACTGAACACAAACAATGGACAGAACAGGGTCTATAAATGCACCAATAAACCCATGCAGTGTTTTTATCAGAACAATAAGGTCTTTGGAATATAACACCACACACCTTTTCCTTGTCATGCTTCTCTGTGTCCTCTTTCTCCCCAGCTTTCTCTGTGTCTGTTTGGCTTTTGCTGCATCACACAATAATACATATCAATGTCAAAAGAGTGGTTGATTGCTATAGAAACCACATGGAGAAATGTGAAGGACAAGTAAAGCAATATAAACTGCATCTCATCACCTGGATTGACATGTTGTTAGTGATCGATTAAAAGGACAAACTCTTTCAATTTGATAATTGTCATTGAGTTAAACATGCATTATGTACTGGCATCTTGTTGACATAGCAGTTCATCTTAACTTATGTTTGCATTGATCTTAATGTGGGGGTTGCACAAAAATGTGCAGATTTTAAGTTAGGATTCAGCCCATAGAAAATGACTTGGTAATGGGTACAGATATGCCCACATTTCTAAACTTTGCAGGACAATGATTCAGAAGATTTTTTATTTGTTAATAATTATCAGTGGGTAAACCAATCAAATCACTGAACAATAAAATATGACATGCAACAATTTGTTAAGTTTAGAGGGTGGTGGGAAGCTTAGTAAATATATGTACACTACACTGAGCAGTAGAGGCTGTACAGACTTATGGAGAAATTGCACACAGCAACATGTTTACATATATTTATTGTTGCTCCGGTAAAGTTAAGATCAAAAGTAAAAATCTGTTGACTTCATTTTTGACTTGTGGCATTTCTACTGTAAGACAATACAGCCGTAAGCTATTTCAGTAGTTCAACTCAGGTGTCACACAAACATTACATCAAGAGGCAAGCTAAGACCAGTTACCTAGAGAAAACGCTCTTGATCTTATCCCACATGCTACCGACTGTGCTACTTATTTTGTGGGAAATACTGGAGGACATGGTGAGAAACAGGAGAGGGAAAGGAAAGGAACAGAATAGGACAGGAAAACAGATCAGTACAGCACACCTAAGTGCATTTTAGAAAACCTTTGAGACAATTATCAAATTCAGCAGGAGAGCACAAGTGGAAGCCTTCATTAAAAGCCTTCCATGAAATTACACAACATATATTACACGGCAATATTCCGTCAAAGTCCATCACAGGTCTAGTATACGCATTCAATTGCATTGTTCCATGTGATATAAATGCATGGTTTCGTCCTGTACATGCAAGACTGCATAAGCGACTCACGTGTCCTTGCGTATGCGGAGCTGCTCGAAGGCTAGCAGGCCCCGGGAGTTGAGGGACAGCAGCACCTGTGGGCCCTCCATGATGTCTAGGCGGAAGGGCTGGGCACTGAGGATGAGCCTCCAGTCCTCCCCACCCAGAGACAGCACCACCCTGTGCTCATCCTGGGCCACCACTGACATACTGCATTGGAGAGAAGCAGCCATCACACCCATGCCAACACACCCACTATGGACCTTCTCTATACTTTACATCTGTTACAAAACCACCCTAGAATGTGAGACATGAATAGTGGGCTGATATTGACACGTATAAAATAAATGGACACACTCACAGTTCAGTGGGAGGGTCAGTGATGAGAACATCAGGCACCTCATATCGAGGCTTGATGGGCTTCAGCTCATTGATCTTCACTCTGGTCATGTTCCCCTGAAGGCGATACAGCTCGAGCAGCAAAAGCACCTGAACACAGGCAATGAAATGATCACACGGTTTGCACGATGTGGAAGAACCCAAAGTGTATGGTGGATTTCCATTGTGTGCCATCCAAGTAATCCATTATCAAAGCGAAGTTATTTCACCCAAACTCCATGACAACTTATTTACGTGTGCAGCAGGTCCTGTTCATTCTGACCTTATTATTGTTATTCAGGAGCTGCACTGTGAGGTGGGAGTCACTGAGTTCCAGGGTCTCCAGTAAGGCTCTGTATGATGACTGGCCTGGCTTCAGCGCCCTTTGACGACTACACACACACACACACACACACACACACACACACACACACACACACACACACACACACACACACACACACACACACACACACACACACACACACACACTTGTATTAGCTGACACACAAATTACATTACATACTAACGTTATTTCGTTTTGGTCTCAAAATGTCCATCTAGGTAACGTTATTGTTGTTACACATTTTCTACAAGTGAATTGATGGTAGGCAGCCATCACCTGCAGAAGGCACTCTGGTCACATGTTTTGAAGTTACTGCGATCCACAGCTTGAGTGATGCTCAGGAAAACAGACAGCACAAGATATAGGCACATCCTAGGGAAGAATGGAAATAAACAGTGAACTACGTTTGCAATTATCATATTCCAGCTAGCGAAGCCATGTTGCTCACGAACTGATTAGTTAGGTAAGTAGTTTTCCTCTAGATAGCAAGCTACCCGTGACAAAAGACAACTGACCAAATGCGGCATTTATAGATAATATTCACAAAGACTGATACAACTGCAATGGCTAGCTAGCAGGCTAACTGAACCTGAATTCTGAAATAACTACCGTTCAATGAAGCTCGCCATCTTGATTCAGCTTGCTTACGCTCTCAAGCCTCGCCCCTTCAAATCATGTGGGCGCAGATGATTTGACAAATACAAAGTATAGATGCCTGTAAGCAACAAAATCTGTTATTTGGGGGACAGTCAGGGCCAACCCTGTCCATCTTGTAGACGTATTAGCACATTTTCGAATTAGACGAACTCCTGTTATTGCCTTAACTTGAAATGATAGTGGGATGCTATAATAATAAACGCTCTAAACATGGTGCTTTCTGTTAACCGTTGCTTAGCGTTTCGATCTTGAATGCGCTCCACATTGCCGCGAGTCATTCAATGATTGGTCAGTTCATTTTGACGAGGGAGGCGCGTGTGCATAGCAAAGGCGCATTAAACACGTTGGGGTTTTGGAACGTTCAGATAGAAATATACTATGTAGAACAGGAAGCACGTCGGCTCTATTCGTTCATGTCATTTCTATTTGCAACTTTTGGCGACTGAAAGTAGCCCAGGAGTCCATCCCAAATTAATGGAAAAGATAGGTATGGTACTGTCTAAAATGAAATGAGAAAGATACCATGTGGCATGGACTCAACATTAGACTATTTCTGAAGTTTGACAAACTTTGGAGTGTGCTATCATGGAAAGCAGGAAAGCAAAGGCTGGCTTTTTCAAACAGAAATGTGCATCCTCTAGCTCTAACTCCCAAAAGTTTTGGGACACTGTAAAGTCCATGGAGAACAAGAGCACCTCCTCCCAGCTGCCCACTGCACTGAGGCTAGGTAACACTGTCACCACCGGTAAATCCATGATAATCGAGAATTTCAATTTCTACGGCTGGCCATGCTTTCCTCCTGGCTACCCCAACCCCGGCCAACAGTTCCGCACCCCCTGCAGCTAATTGCCCAAGCCTCCTCAGCTTCTCCTTCACCCAAATCCAGATAGCAGATGTTCTGAAAGAGCTGCAAAACCTTTACCTGTACAAATCAGCTGGGCTAGACAATCTGGACCCTCTCTTTCTAAAATTATCTGCCGCCATTTTTGCAACCCCTATTACCAGTCTGTTCAACCACTCTTTCGTATCGTCCGAGATCCCTAAAGATTGGAAAGCTGCCGCGGTCATCACCCTCTTCAAAGGGGGTGACACTCTAGACCCAAACTGTTATAGACCTATATCCATCCTGCCCTGCCTTTCTAAAGTCTTCGAAAGCCAAGTTAATAAACAGATCACTGACCATTTCGAATGCCACCGTACCTTCTCCGCTGTGCAATCCGGTTTCCAAGCTGGTCACGGGTGCACCTCAGCCTCAGGTACTAAACGACATCATAACGACATCATAACCGCCATTGATAAAATATTGTACTGTGCAGCCATCTTCATCGACCTGGCCAAGGCTTTCGACTCTGTCAATCACCGCATTCTTATCGGCAGACTCAACAGCCTTGGTTTCTCAAATGACTGCCTCGCCTGGTTGACCAACTACTTCTCAGACAGATTTCAGTGTGTCAAATCGGAGGGCCTGTTGTCTGGACTTCTGGCAGTCTCTATGGGGGTACCACAGGGTTCAATTGTCAGGCCGACTCTTTTCTCTGTATATATCAACAATGTCGCTCTTGCTGCGGGTGATTCCCTGATCCACCTCTAAGTAGACGACACCATTCTGTATACATCTGGCCCTTCTTTGGACACTGTGTTAACAAACCTCCAAACGAGCTTCAATGCCATACAACACTCCTTCCGTGGCCTCCAACTCCTCTTAAACGCTAGTAAAACTAAATGCATGCTTTTCAACTGTTCGCTGCCCGCACCTGCCCGCCCAACTAGCATCACTACTCTGGACGGTTCTGACTTAGAATATGTGGACAACTACAAATACCTAGGTGTCTGGCTAGACTGTAAACTCTCCTTCCAGACTCATATTAAACATCTCCAATCTGGTTGGAGTCTATCACAGTGACATCCGTTTTGTCACCAAAGCCCCTTATATCACCCACCACTGCGACCTGTATGCTCTATTCGGCTGGCCCTCGCTACATATTCGTCGCCAGACCCACTGGCTCCAGGTCATCTATAAGTCTTTGCTAGGTAAAGCCCCGCCTTATCTCAGCTCACTGGTCACGATAACAACACCCACCCGTAGCACGCGCTCCAGCAGGTATATCTCACTGGTCAACCCCAAAGCCAACACCTCCTTTGGCCGCCTTTCCTTCCAGTTCTCTGCTGCCAATGACTGGAACAAATTGCAAAAATCGCTGAAGCTGGAGACTTATATTTCCCTCACTAACTTTAAACATCAGCTATCTGAGCAGCTAACTGATGTACATAGCTGCAGCTGTACATAGCCCATCTGTAAATAGCCCATCCAATCTACCTACCTCATCCCGATATTGTTTTTATTTACTTTTCTGCTCTTTTGCACACCAGTATTTCAACTTGCACATCATCATCTGCACATCTATCACTCCAGTGTTAATTTGCTAAATTGTAATTACTTCGCTACTATGGCCTATTTATTGCCTTACCTCCTCACCCCATTTGCACACATTGTATATAGACTTTCTTTATTTTTTTTCTTCTATTGTGTTATTGACTGTACGCTTGTTTATGTCATGTGTAACTCTGTGTTGTTGTTTGTGTCGCACTGCTTTGCTTTATCTTGGCCAGGTTGAAGTTGTAAATGAGAACTTGTTCTCAACTAGCCTACCTGGTTTAAATAAAGGTGAAATATATATGTATATTTTTTAAAGATTGTTGTACAATGGCTTTTTATTATGGTTAATTGAATTCCTTCTACTATTGGATAGTCATTAGCAACATTATGAGCACACATTGTATAGAAAGGCTTTCAGGTTTAAAACTCGTTGTGAGTATAGGCTTCCGAGTGGCTCAGCAGTCTAAGGCACTGCATCTCAATGCTAGAGGTGTCATTACAGACCCTGGTTTGATTCCAGGCTGTATTACAACCAGCCGTGATTGGGAGTCCCATAGGACGGCGCACAATTGGCCCAGAGTTGTCTGGGTTAGTGTTTGGCCGGGGTAGGCCATCATTGTAAATAAGAATTTGTTCTTAAGTGACTTGCCTAGTCACATAAAGGTTAAAGAAAAAATAAAGTTGAACTATAGTTGATATAACCGTATTTGCTTTCCAAATTCAGGTCTGAACATTTTCAATATATATTTAAAAAATACTAATTATATGTACATTTGTAATTTGTATTGCAGCGCTTAAATCGTTGCTGCTTCCTTCTTGCCTGGTATGGATTGTTGTTACTTTTTATGATCACTTTATGAACAATCCATAACAGGCAAGAAGAAAGTTTCATAAAAGAAGCCAGCCATAATACACCGGACATGTTACATCATTTCAATGCCAAACCTGATCTAACAGTGGAATGTGATGGTCCCAGGAAGGCACCAATCACTCATTACCATGAAACATTTACATAGATTATCTCATTGACAAAGGAAACTCTAGTTGAAGACCATCCATATGTTGAGAGGTCCGCTCAACACAACTCACAAGTACTACTCCAACAGTCAGAGATCAGTGTTTACTACCTAAAATAGACTGTGAAAATCCAATTAATGGCTTGATCCACAGTAGCCTAAGCAAAACACAGTAGCCTTTAGGTTAGCATGTCTGTTTTAATCAACAGGGGAGCATATTGCAAGTATGAACTTTTTTCACATGCTGGATAAATACAGTATACACAAGAACAAATCAAAACCTGGATATGTTATGTTTTTGCCACAATTTTATCAAAAGGAATGACATTGTCTCAATAATGGTAAGTCAGTAACAACGTGCAGTGTATTTGACTTGATGACAGACCTGCTTTGGTATTTTTGTTGTGCTTGTGGGGTAATCTTTGTCAAATACCAAATTAACATTGAATATAGACTTGATTACGTAGTGTACTAATTGCCAGTTGTAATGTAAAAATCTGATATTGTGTTGTCAATATCAAACAAAGCCTCAACCTGGGGACCTGATTGAGATATTCCGGGGGGCCTATCAGCACTGGGCCTTGTATGTTGGAGAAGGTTACATCGTCCATCTCTGTCCCCCCAGTAAGTACAATTTGCTCCTAATCTTTAATACTGGATGTCATGGCACAGAGAAGCCTATAAAGTACACATATAAGGGATTCATGGACCTAGAAAAAATATGCTTATGATTATGTTAATAAAATTGTATATAAACTATCAGAAAAACATAGTACACATCACTGATCTGATTCTGACACCCTCCTAAGATTTTCCTTTCTGCTCTTTCCTCCACTCTCACATGCCCCTGCCTCACCCCACTGATCCTACCTCTCTTACCTAAGCTGAGGCAGCTGGGGCTGGTGCCTACAGCCTAGTGTCTGTGTTGTGTGACACAGCCGTTGTGACCAAGGAGAGCCTGGAGGAGATAGTGGGGAAGGACAGGTTCCTTGTCAACAACCTGCTGGATGGCAAACACAAACCCCGGAGTGTTTATGACATACTGAGGGATGCCCGCAGCCTGCTGGGCCTGGAGATGCCTTACTGCATCCTGAGGGGAAACTGTGAACACTTTGTCACAGAGCTGAGATATGGGAAGGGAGAGTCCCGGCAGGTGTGTGTGCTGACAATCATGATATCCTTCTGAGGATATCATGACATATCCTGTGATGTTGGTAAAGCAATACTTTTGGTCTATGCCTTGGTTTATTGTTTGTGCCAGTTGCCAAGCTGGACTAATGGGCTCCCGAGTGGCACAGCGGTCTAAGGCACTGCATCTCAGTGCAAGAGGTGTCACTACAGACACCCTGGTTTGAATCCAGGCTGTATCACAACCGGCCGTGATTGGGAGTCCCATAGGGCGGCGTACAATTGGCCCAGCGTCGTCCGGGTCATTGAAAATAAGAATTTGTTCTTAACTGACTTGCCTGGTTAAGTAAAAATGTATTCAGTTTAGGAACAGTTGACCTGACCAAGAAGACTAGTCAGATAATCAGACACTACCTTGTAAAATGGAAGATGCATGTTACATATTAAAGCCCACATGGCTGCGTTTAGACAGGCAGCCCAATTCTGATATTTTTTCCACTAATCACATTAGAGCTGATCTATTAGTGGGAAAAAAATTCAGAATCATTCTGTTTAGGACATGAGGTCTCTATTTGCATTTGAAAACAAGTTTATTTGGGGATAGGTGTTTCTCATCGCTTAGTGGTTACTGTTATGATCTAATCTCTTTTTGCAGGTATATTATGCTCTGGGCGTAGGTGTTAGAGCAGTGGAGATTGGCATGAAGGCCCTGAATGCAGCGTCAAACATCTCTTGTGTGAAGTCAAAACAAAAGAGGATACTCCTTTGAACCTTCAAGTCACCCTCCTCCATCTACCTCTGGGGTGAATGCAGAGACAGCAAAAAAACATTTTTTGGACAGGGGGTATAATTCCCGACATTTGGTAGGCTATTTGTAAGTCAATTAGATACATGCATTTTCTTTTCTGCCCTTCGCCTAATAGTTGACCCCTATAACAGGGTTTCTCAAACTTGGTCCTGGTGTGACGTTCGTCATTAGGAGGAGACCAAGGCGCAGCGTGAGTTGGGTTCATCATATTTATTGATAAATGAGAACCAGCAAAAACAATAAAACGAACGAAAAGCTAAGCGTGCAAACACATGCAACACAAACACAAGATCCCACAACTGACTGTGGGGAAAAAGGGCTGCCAAAGTATGATTCCCAATCAGAGACAACGAATGACAGCTGCCTCTGATTGGAAACCATACACGGCCAATCAAAGAAAAAGACAACATAGACATACAACACATAGAATGCCCACCCCATGTCACACCCTGACCTAACCAAACCGAGAAAAACGGCTCTCTCAGGTCAGGGCGTGACACCTGGGGCCTCCCCCTGGGTGCACATTTTGGTTTTTGCCGTAGCACTACAAAGCTTGATTATGAGTTGATTATTTGAACCAGCTTTGTAGTGCTAGGGCAAAAACCAAAACGTGCACCCGGGTGAGGGGGGCACCAGGACCGCGTTTGGGAAACCCTGCTCACCAGGATAATGTCATAAATTTATAGAATTAATGCATACATTTCTAGTTGACAGTGTGCCTCTTGTCAAAGATACAATAGTGTACTTGCTAATCTTATTGATTGGCCCTCTTTAGGAAAACTACAGCTTTTCAGAACAATAAGGAGATTGAGTGCCTATCCTGTTGTCCTATGTATTGTTACACAGACAGTGTGTAGGCCTAAATATGTGGTGTGATTCCATGCATGATTGTTGACAGATTGTACATGATGAATTTCTTAATGTTTTGTTTTATTGACACATGAAAAAGTAGCTTTTTGTCTAATCACATTAAACTCTATGATGGTGAATCAAATGTCATTTTCATTCTTCTGATTGGTGAGTCTTTAATTTTGTTCATTAAAAACTACACCCTTGGTATGACTACAGTACATATTTCTAATTTAGAGGACCCTTCACTACACACATTATAGCCGATGACGTGGATGTGGATTAAGGCAGCCTTCCGCACCTCTCTGATTCAGAGGGGTTGGGTTAAATGCGGAAGACACATTTCAATTGAATGCATTCAAAAGTAAAACTGACTAGGTATCCCCCTTTCCATGCCCAGAGCCTTCTATTTATTTGTAAATAGGCTTGTGTTCATTACAATGAAAAGATTCAAGACAAAAATGTTTATTTTGGTCCAATATTTAGAATCTTGGTTCTTGACGTTTCTGTGATGTCATAGCTGGAGAATATGAACATTCTATTACCTTCGGACAGATCCACACTTCATCACAGTAGGTGTGCTGCCAAATTACAAGTTGGGACAATTTTATCCAGTCCAAGAATCTGTATCATTGTGCAAGTGTCGGTCTAGGTCTCTCAAGAGTGGGCCACCAGTAGTCTGTGACATGGCAGAAAGTGGTGACCTCTTCGAGAATGTAAACTATGTTCTGTTTCTCCTTTTACACACAAATCAATGCACACATACATAAATAGTAAATGTCTTACAATCTGCTGGACAAAGACGATGCTTTACAAATCTAATCATATAATGATATTTATCCTAGATCCAGTTACTCATGATCCTTATTTTATATTCAAATACAGAAAATGCTTGTTCTAATCTCATCCATTTTGTGAGCAGGGCAACACCTCTGCTTTGATGGCATGGCTGTTTTCCCTGTCTGTGTCAAAGAGAGGGCTGTACACAACCATGTCGCTGCTCCTCTGCATCTTTCAGCTAGGCCTACTAGTCGCTGATGTCATCCTGCACTTTGTTATCAAGGACAACAGTTTTCCAAGCCAGCACCACACAGAGGCCATACTGGTGGCTACTTCTCACTTGATAATTATCATTGATATATGAAAATAGAGATATTTTGTCTGGGTATTGATATCAGGTTGATATTAAGACAATCCCTGATATTTATTTGTTACTCAGTTCTTTCAGGTGGTGAGTTTCTACTGGTCACTGATGGGCTCAGTGTATTCACTCCAAGCAGGAAATCGCAAGATGGGCTTCATTGCCCTACTGTCAGTCTGTGAGTCAATCAATGTCTGCATGTTCATCACTCCTAATTTTAGAGATACAGAGCTTATTTGTTTTGCATGCCCCAGTTACTGTTTGACATGAGCGCCTTCATTTCTCTCTTTTTTCTAGTTTTTAACTTGGTCGTTTTCATCACTCGCTTCTGTTATGAGTTACTTATGATCCAGTACAGAAGAGAGCAGTTCTGAGATACCAATAAATGAATCACCTCAACCTCAGGACACAGAGACCACTTGCAAGGGTCATCATTATTTATCAGAGGACATGTTGCCATGTGAAAATGATCAGTATGACATGATATAAGGCCTACAAGTGTGTGTTCATAGATAAATGAACTACACTGCTCAAAAAAATAAAGGGAACACTTAAACAACACAATGTAACTCCAAGTCAATCACACTTCTGTGAAATCAAACTGTCCACTTAGGAAGCAACACTGATTGACAATAAATTTCACATGCTGTTGTGCAAATGGAATAGACAACAGGTGGAAATTATAGGCAATTAGCAAGACACCCCCAATAAAGAAGTGGTTCTGCAGGTGGGGACCACAGACCACTTCTCAGTTCCTATGCTTCCTGGCTGATGTTTTGGTCACTTTTGAATGCTGGCGGTGCTTTCACTCTAGTGGTAGCATGAGACGGAGTCTACAACCCACACAAGTGGCTCATGTAGTGCAGCTCATCCAGGATGGCACATCAATGCGAGCTGTGGCAAGAAGGTTTGCTGTGTCTGTCAGCGTAGTGTCCAGAGCATGGAGGCACTACCAGGAGACAGGCCAGTACATCAGGAGACGTGGAGGAGGCCGTAGGAGGGCAACAACCCAGCAGCAGGACCGCTACCTCCGCCTTTGTGCAAGGAGGAGCAGGAGGAGTACTGCCAGAGCCCTGCAAAATGACCTCCAGCAGGCCACAAATGTGCATGTGTCTGCTCAAACGGTCAGAAACAGACTCCATGAGGGTGGTATGAGGGCCCGTCGTCCACAGGTGGGGGTTGTGCTTACAGCCCAACACCGTGCAGGACGTTTGGCATTTGCCAGAGAACACCAAGATTGGCAAATTCGCCACTGGCGCCCTGTGCTCTTCACAGATGAAAGCAGGTTCACACTGAGCACGTGACAGACGTGACAGAGTCTGGAGACGCCGTGGAGAACATTCTGCTGCCTGCAACATCCTCCAGCATGACCGGTTTGGCGGTGGGTCTGTCATGGTGTGGGGTGGCATTTCTTTGGAGGGCCGCACAGCCCTCCAAGTGCTCGCCAGAGGTAGCCTGACTGCCATTAGGTACCGAGATGAGATGCTCAGACCCCTTGTGAGACCATATGCTGGTGCGGTTGGCCCTGGGTTCCTCCTAATGCAAGACAATGCTAGACCTCATGTGGCTGGAGTGTGTCAGCAGTTCCTGCAAGAGGAAGGCAGTGATGCTATGGACTGGCCCGCCCATTCCCCAGACCTGAATCCAATTGAGCACATCTGGGACATCATGTCTCGCTCCATCCACCAACGCCACGTTGCACCACAGACTGTCCAGGAGTTGGCGGATGCTTTAGTCCAGGTCTGGGAGGAGATCCCTTAGGAGACCATCCGCCACCTCATCAGGAGCATGCCCAGGCGTTGTAGGGAGGTCATACAGGCACGTGGAGGCCACACGCACTACTGAGCCTCATTTTGACTTGTTTTAATGACATTACATCAAAATTGGATCAGCCTGTAGTGTGGTTTTCCACTTTAATTTTGAGTGTGCCTCCAAATCCAGACCTCCATGTGTTGATACATTGGATTTCCATTGATTATTTTTGTGTGATTTTGTCAGCACATTCAACTATGTAAAGAAAAAAGTATTTAATAAGATTATTTCTTTCATTCAGATCTAGGATGTGTTGTTTAAGTGTTCCCTTTATTTTTTTGAGCAGTATATTTACATATATTTGAATTGAGAAATATGTGAACAGTATAGAAAAACGTAATGGTTGGGATTCTTTTGTGTATGCTTGCTTTAGCAAAAGCACATATTCCTCAAAAACGACATATTGTTACACTGACAGAATTGTCTTCTGCAGAGAAAGCATCAGCAAGAGAGATGTTTGTTCCTCAACATTTTTTACGTGTTTAATGTCACTTGGAGAAAAGTGCAGAGATATATACTAACAGCAGACTGATATAGGTGGTGTAGAAATTTGATTTCAATACAGAAATGTGACTTCTCAAACATATATACAGTGCATTCGGAAAGTATTCAGACCCCTTGTCTTTTTCCACTTTGTTACATTACAGCCTTATTCTGAAATTGATAAAATAAAAAACAATTCCTCAATCTACACCCAATACCCCATAATGACAAAGCCTAAACCGTTTTTAGATTTTTTTTTCTAATTTATTAAAAATATTAAAAACAAATACCTTATTTACACAAGTATTCAGACCTTTTGCTATGAGACTAGAAATTGAGCTCAGGTGCATCCTGTTTCCATTGATCATCCTTGAGATATTTCTATAACTTGAGTGGAGTCCACCTGTGGTATATTCAATTGATTGGACATGATTTAGAAAGGCACACACCGGTCTATATAAGGTCCCACAGTTGACATTGCACGTCAGAGCAAAAACCAAGCAATGAGGTCGAAGGAATTGTCCGTAAAGCGCCGAGACAGAATTGTGCCGAGGCACAGATCTGGGGAAGGGTACCAAAAAAGTTCTGCAGCATTGAAGGTACACAAGAACACAGTGGCCCCCCTCATTCTTAATTGGAAGAAGTTCGGAACCACCAAGACCCTTACCAGAGCTGGCCGCCCGGCCAAACTGAGCAATCGGGGAAGAAGGACCTTGGTCAGGGAGGTGACCAAGAACCCAATGATCACTCTGACGGAGCTCCAGAGATCCTCTGTGGAGACGGGAGAACATTCCAGAAGGACTACCATCTCTGCAGCACTCCACCAATCAGGCCTTTATGGTAGAGTAGCCAGAAGGAAGCCACTCCTCAGTAAATAAAGGCACATGGCAGCCCGCTTGGAGTTTGTCAAAAAGGAACCTAAAGGATTCTCAGACCATGAGAAATAAGATTCTCTGGTCTGACGAAACCAAGATTGAACTCTTTGGCCTGAATGCCAAGCGTCACATCTGGAGGAAACCTGGCACCATCCCTATGGTGAAGCATGGTGGTGTCAACATCATTTTGAGCAGCAGCGACTAGGAGACTTGTCAGGATCTAGGGAAAGATGAACGGAGCAAAGTACAGAGAGCTCCTTGATGAAACCTGTTCTAAAGCACTCAGAAGATCAGACTGTGGTGACGGTTCACCTTCCAACAGAACAACGACCCAAAGCACACAGCCAAGACAATGCATGACTGGCTTCAAGACAAGTCTCTGAATGTCCTTGAGTGGCCCAGCCACCCCCCAATCCAACCAGGACAGAGCTTGAGAGGACCTGCAGAGATGAATGGAAGAAACTCCCCAAATACAGGTGTGCCAAGCTTGTACCCAATAAGACTCAAGGCTGTAATCACTGCCAAAGGTCCTTCAAACTACAGAGTAAAGGGTCAGAATACATATGTACATTTGATATCAGTTTATTTTTAATACATTTGCAAAAATTTCAAAAAACCTGTTTTGGCTTTGTCATTATGGGGTATTGTGTGTAGATTGGAGAAGAAAAAAAAAAAACAACTTTAATCCTTTTAAAATAAGTCTAACATAAAAAAGGTGGAAAATAAGTTGAGGGGTCTGAATACTGTCTGAATGCACTGTACTTATTTTAGAGGTCCCATCAACACACCCACCCACTAATACCTTTCTAAACACTTCAAACTCAGGAGACAGTAGATGACTCTATCAAAGAGTGTCTGAGCACAGGGCACTTGTGGATTTAAGACTGCATTTGCCATTTTAATGCTAAACCAAGACCAATGTCTAATTAGTTAACCACTACTTGAATATCCTCACAGTATCTGTTGTACATTTTGTTTATCCACAAAATATGAACGTATATTGCATACAGAATTTGAGAATTGGTTAAACATTTATTCCAGTTCAACACAACACACACTACCATCTCATTAAATTTCTATATTTACAGACTCATTTAATCACCATACAATACAGTAAGTGAATATCAGACGTAGCATTCTTCCAATTCAACACAAACCTCACACTCAGTCAATTAACTTGAACTTATTGATGCCCCCTTCAAAAATACCTTTGTTTTAGCAGATATTGCAAAAAGCCATGTGTGTCATAGAATACAGTATTTCTGTTGTGAAAATCTGTTTTCCCCATCACCATTCATTCCAACATTGCAATCTCATTTGATGTGGAGTGGGTCAAAATATATATAAATTAATTGTACATATAGCTCTAAAAGCAATGTAAATAATAAGTTTGAAAGTGTGTATACACACACACACACACACACACACACACACACACACACACACACACACACACACACACACACACACACACACACACACACACACACACACACACACACACACACACACACACACACACACACACACACACACACACACACACACACACACACACACACACACACACACACACACACACACACACACGTCGGTTATATATCCTATTCGTTCTGAGAAGTAGATGCTTAGGAAATCTGCACCTGCCTATCCCAAAGAAGGAAGAAGGGTGTAAGGTTGCCATCATTTCCAGGACAAAATGCACCATCCCATCCTCTTTTCTTTCATGTCTGAGAGAGAGAAGGTATCTCTCTGCCTTTACTGGTCCCACCATTCTTAGATGGACTTATATCGGCCCCATGTTCAACACTCACTAGGACTTGGAGGTGGGTGCTGGTCAGTTGTTGCCCACTCGGATGTTGGGGTTTAGTAGGGGGTCTAAGTTGGGGTCGGAGTCGGCTGAAGCACGGCCCAGTTTAGCCATAATGATGATCAAGGTAAAGAATCCCAGAACTCCAACCAGAAGGAGCATGAAGACCCTCTGCTTCCAGGACAGGCCTGTCCTCTTGGAACCTGCCCGGTTTCTGAGAACACAAATTAAGTTACATTTTCAGAGTTAAAAGAAATTGGAAAAAGGACTCTACCTTTGGAGACAGAGTAATAGATAATCGGATCTATAAAATGTAAGTCAAATACTGTTGTCCGTATGCAAGGAGGTTTGCTAGGAAAGATGTACTTGCTGTGTAATAACAAAATGAAGCAAAACTTTAAATAACTAGTAACACTACTGACTTGAGAATCCGTGCAAACCAGCTGAGTGCTGGTCGTCGCCGGTACTTGTCGTCATCAAAGTCGATCTGTGTCACAGAGCTGTGTCCAGAGTCCCTAGTGTCATAGATCTTCCTTGGGGATGATGCTGGAAGCAATAATTCACATTAAATGAATAAACCAAATATATGAGGATACAGCATACATTATACACCTGCATCTACGTAAGGAATATCAGATGCGTCATCAAAAATGTCAGGAACTAGGATTAGAGTTGAGGCTAAGGTTTGGACTAACATGTATGGCATGACAACACTGTGTGGCTGGTAATGGTTAGGATTAAGATAGCTCCACTAAACCTGGGTACCATTCATAGTCCTTTACCTGTGTGTAGGGTGATGGTGTCACTGGTGGTTGCAGTGATCATGTCGACCAAAGAGTGTTGTTCATGAGCCACCATCTCCCCGTTGTTGTGGAGACTTCCATGATCTTCCTGTACTGTGGTTGGAACTGGAGTAGGGGCGAGGCTAGGGTGTGGTTGGGAGGCGTAGGAGTGGGTGGGGTAAGCTTCAGTAGGCTCCAATGCTGGTGCTAGCAGAGTAGGGGAGAAGGGAAGGAAAATGTTACAGTAAACTCCCAGATTCAAACAAACAATTCCAACATTTAGCTTAGCATATGTCATGACGCCCTGGATAAATAAAAAAACATATCTGATAAAATCGCATATATTATTATGTATTGCAACATTCAGTTGCAAGACATGCTCCCTTACTGTGGACCAATAAGGTAGTATCAACAGCAGAAACAATTACTTACCATCAACCGTGGACCAGTCAGCATAGTCAGTGACATCCTGTGTGCTGTCTTGAATAGCTTTTACAGGTTCTTCAATCTTGCAGTGGAGAAATGATGTACCTGTTAGAGTTGAATTGTCACAGAATACCTATTTCATAATATATGTGTCTTCTCTCTAAAAGAAACACTTGATTTATGGGGTCCTAAAAAGTTAATTCTGTTTAAGCGCTAACATACAATATTTTACACTAATATAATATACAACTGAATGTCAGCCAGCATTTGAACCAGTATCCCCCTTGTCACTATTCAATGTCCCTGACTGCTAGTGTGACTCAGCCCACCCATATTCCTCACCAGAGGTAGGCCTAGTCCAGCTCTGGCCCAGTTGACTAAGGACAACTGTTCCCTCAGCATGTCAGCTATTGGGCTGGCCAGGTTGGAGGGGGGGAACACTGGACCCTGGCAGCTGGGGCACTGGTATCCTGCAGGAGCAGTGTGTAGGGGCAACCGGGCTGCCAGGTGATGAAGACAGGCCCAGTGGAATACATCTTGGATAGAGAGAAAGAGCAATGAACCAGAGGGTTTGAGCAAATCCCATACAGCAGTAATATCAAGCAACAGCAATAAGGATCTATCCTAGATGTTGACATTCTTACCATAGCAGACCAATCTGACAGTATCCTGGGAGATCAGTGGGTTATTACACAGTCGACAGTTAGGGTTGTAATCACTATCCTGAAGCCACTGGAGGTAGGACTGCACTATACACTTGTGATCAGACAGGTAGAGAAAATACTTTCGTTTAGTGGCAAACACAGCTACTATGTGGTCTATATTTAATTTAACATGACACATTGGGTACTTAGAGCTGCCCATCCACTGACCTTGTTGTGGTTGGAGACCAGGCAATGTTCACACACATTCACCCGATGTTCAAAGCAGAACAAGTTGGTCACCTTCCTCTTAGGACACTTGCACAGACCCATGGTCTGTCTGTCGTTCTGTAGACAAGTGATCACCAAAACAAGCTTCAGCAACAACATAACTAGTTAACGTTATAGCTATTAACTAAGCAATAGTCTGATAACCAAGGCAAATCTACTCATGGTTCAAATGTAGTTTGATTATTACATATTGCATAGGTGCAAGACACTACTTGTATGTATTGATAATGTAGATTTATAGTTAGAGCTAACGTTAGCTAAGCTAGTTCACGAGCATCAGATGCGTTTCGGGTGGCTTTAGTTGTAAGCTAACTGAACCTTACCTGTCACACAAGTTTTCTCCTCGATGATTTATCGTTTGAAGGAAAAGGTTGTACAAATAACTAAAGCTAGAAAATGCGAATGTTTTCAGAAGCGGATATTTTGCCACGTCTCTTCCGGCAGTCGCAGAATAATGATGTCATATAAACGCGGAACATCTACGGTAATGTTTAGAAAGGATCCAGCTTTTATTCAAATTAAAAGTCAAAAGTTTGTATTTTTTTGCATTTTAGTTAACCTTTTACCTAATTATCCTAACCTGCTACGTTAATTATCCTAACCTGCTTCGAAAAATCAAATCTGACGTTAATTTGACAAAAGATGGATCCCTTCTAGCCAGGGACCCACATTTTATACCAGCTGGTCCACGTTCAGGTTTTACAGTTTGAACTTAGGTTGTCATGTTACGATTGGTTTGGCGAGAGCTGATCATCAATTAGATTTTATTTTACTTTAGAAAGAAACGTTGGCGCACTTAATGGGCGTGTCAGCCTCACCCACATTAAAGTTCGATTTATTCACTAATTAAAATCAAAATCAAATCAAATGTTATGTCACATGCGCCGAATACAACAAGTGTTGACCCTACAGTGAAATGCTTACTTGCAAGCCCTTATTAACCAACAATGCAGTTTTAATAAAATACCTAAAGAAAGTTACAAAAAAGTAACAAACAATTAAAAAGCAGCAGTAAAATAACAATAAAATAACAATATAAAGGTGTACCATTACAGAGCCAATGTGCGGGGCACCGGTTAGTCGAGTTAATTGAGGTAATATAGATGTTCAGGAGTCTTATGGCTTAGGGGTAGAAGCCTCTGTTTAGAAGCCTCTTGGACCTAGACTTGGCGCTCCGGTACCGCTTGCTGTGCAGTAGCAGAGAGAACAGTCTATGACTAGGGTGGCTGGAGTCTGACAATTTTTAGGGCCTTCCTCTGACTCCGCCTGGTATAGAGGTCCTGGATGGCAGGAAGCTTGGCCCCAGTGATGTACTGGGCCGTACGCACTACCCTCTGTAGTGCCTTGCGGTCGGAGGCCGAGCAGTTGCCATACCAGGCAGTGATGCAACCCATCAGGATGCTCTTGATGTTGCAGCTGTAGAACCTGTTGAGGATCTGAGGACACATGCCAAATCTTTTCAGTCTCCTGAGGGGTAATAGGTTTTGTCGTGCCCTCTTCACGCCAAGGAACTCTCAACCTGCTCCACTGCAGCCCCGTCGATGAGAATGGAGGCGTGCTCGGTCCTTAATGATGGTGTTGGAGTCGTGCCTGGCCATGCAGTCATGAGTGAACCAGGAGTACAGGAGGGGACTGAGCACGCACCTCTGAGGGGCCCCCGTGTTGAGGATCAGCGTGGCGGATGTGTTGTCACCTACCCTTACCACCTGGGGGTGGTCCGTCAGGAAGTCCAGGATCCAGTTGCAGAGGGATGTGTTTAGTCCCAGGGTCCTTAGCTTAGTGATGCCAGGTGAGCTGCAGTCAATGAATAACATTTTCACATGGGTGTTCCTTTTGTCCAGGTGTGAAAGGGCAGTGTGGAGTGCAATAGAGATTGTATCATCTGTGGATCTGTTGGAGCGGTATGCAAATTGGAATGGGTGACCAGCCTTTCAAAGCACTTCATGGCTACAGACGTGAGTGCCATGGGTCGGTAGTCATTTAGGCAGGTTACCTTAGTGTTCTTGGGCACAGGGACTATGGTGGTCTGCTTGAAACATGTTAGTATCACAGACTCAGACAAGGAGAGATTGAAAATGTAATTGAAGACACTTGCTAGTTGGTCACCGCATGCTCGGAGTACATGTCCTGGTAATCCGTCTGGCCTTGCGGCCTTGTGAATGTTGACCTGTTTAAAGGTCTTACTCACATCAGCTGCGGAGAGCATGATCACACAGTCGTCCGGAACAGCTGATGCTCTCCTGCATGTTTCAGTGTTACTTGCCTCGAAGCGAGCATAGACGTTATTTAGCTCATCTGGTAGGCTTGTGTCACTGGGCAGCTCTCGGCTGTGCTTCCCTTTGTAGTCTGTAATAGTTTGCAAGCCCTGGGGCAGCAGCGTAACCTAGTGCTTAGAGCGTTGGACTAGTAACCGAAAGATTGCAAGTTAAAATCCCCCAGCTGACAAGGTACAAATCTGTCGTCCTGCCCCTGAACAAGGCAGTTAACCCATTGTTCCTAGGCTGTCATTGAAAATAAGAATTTGTTCTTAACTGACTTGCCTAGTAAAATAAAATAATTAATCTGTCTAATTCTAATACACTTGTATATTTATTTAGATAGAATCACATATTTATCATTAATTTAGTATCTGTGCAGTGCTGAAGTAAAAGGTTCTGAAGAACACCTCCAAAAGAAAGGCCAGGCTGTATCACAACCGGCCGTTATTGGGAGTCCCATAGAGTGGTGCACAATTGACCCAGCGTCATCCAGGTTTGGCCGGTGTAGGCCCTCATTGTAAATAAGAATTTGTTCTTTAACTGACTTGCCGAGTTAAATATTGGTTAAATAAAAAAATACATGTGATTTGGTAAGAATGCCGCTCTCCCCGTGACTGGCAGAACAGGTGTTGTATGTTGAGCATGAGGGCTTCAGTAAATATCTCAGATAGGGGGAGTGAGGCCTAAGACAGTTTTATAAATAAGCATCAAGCAGTGGGTCTTGCGACGGGTATACAGAGATGACCAGTTACAGAGGAGTATAGAGTGCAGTGATGTGTCCTATAAGGAGCATTGGTGGCAAATCTGATGGCCGAATGGAGAGCACCCTTACCTGCCGATCTATAAATTACGTCTCTGTAATCTAGCATAGGTAAGATAGTCTGAATCAGGGTTAGTTTGGCAGCTGGGGTGAAAGAGGAGAGGAGCGATTATTATAGATGAAATCAAGTCTAGATTTAACTTTAGCCTGCAGGTTTGGTATGTGCTGAGAGAAGGACAGTGTACTGTCTAGCCATACTCCCAAGTACTTGTATGAGGTGACTACCTCAAGCTCTCTTAACCCTACCTCAAGCTCTAGTGTGTTAAAGGTCCCCAAAGCACACACATCCCTGGGTCGCTCCTCTTTTCAGTTCACTGCAGCTAGCGACTGGAACGAGCTGCAACAAACACTCAATCTGGACAGTTTTATCTCAATCTCAATCTCTTCATTCAAGACTCAATCATGGACACTCTTACTGACAGTTGTGTCTGCTGTTGGGTTTTATTTAACTTATTAGATGTGATGCATTACCATTTACAGTAGATGTAGGCCTAAGTATGAACGGACTGTAATGCACTAAGAGGTTTATGTTGTATTAACATAGATTGAGCAACATATAATAGACATGACTAACTGGAGGGTTGCTGGCTAGTAGGAGTGTAGGCTGAGTAGACTCGTGACACACACACACAATGCCTGGTTGTGGGGCCGCTCAAGGACAGGTGTACGGGAGGGGCTGGTAGAATGGAAGATAGCTGTAGCACAAAAGCAGAAACTGTCCTAACTGTAGCATAAAACAGACACTGTCCTTGGGTGTCTGACTCTCGGGTACACACATGAAGATAAGCTAGAAGACAACTATGCTTGGCAACAAAGATGCGTCTAGAGGCTGGGACCAGCCTGCACGCCAACGATAGGATGAGTAAGTTTAAACCACGCTCATCCTCCCTCTGACAGGCCAGCAGTGAGCAGGAACTATCTCTGTCAGAGTATTTAATGAAAAGCAAAGGATGTGTCACTCAGTTCTCTGTTTGCCCTGCGAGGTGTTACAGTGAACCCGTATATATGAAGATTGTATTTACCGTTTATTCTGCTTGACTAATTCTATTAATAAACAGCTGAAAATATATTCAGTAGCCTAGTGTTAAATTCTGTTCTGATACCAGATTGAATTGACGCAGCCCCAACACTGCTTTGCATGATGTATTGTTGTCTGTGCCCAATAATGTTTGTACCATGTTTGTGCTGCTGCCATGTTGTGTTGCTACCATGTTGTTGTCATGTTGTGTTGTGTTGCTACAGTACCATGCTGTGTTGTCATGTGTTGCTGCTATGCTATGTTGTTGTTTTAGGTCTCTCTTTAGATAGCGTTGTGTTTGGAGGATCTAAAATGGCGCTGGAAGAAATGGCAGCAGTTTTACGGGTGCCCAACCAATTGTTCTATTATGTGTTTTTTCACCTTTTTTGCACTATTGGTTAGAGCCTGTAAGTAAGCACTTCACTGTAAGGTCTACACCTGCTGTATTCAGCGCACGTGACAAATAAACTTTGATTTGATTTGATTTGTTGTCTCTCTTGTCGTGATGTGTGTTTTATCCTATATATTTTATTTAAGTTTGTATTTTTAGTCCCGCCTGCAGGAGGTCTTTTGGTGGGCCGTCATTGTAAATAAGAATTTGTTCTTAACTGACTTGCCTAGTTAAATAAAGGTTCAATCAAATTAAAAAGAAAGATAAAATAACGGACAGGAACTGCACTCAATGTCACTTCCGGTACCTCCAGGCGGGCAATTTTGAAAATTTTGAGGACTGACAAGTTAAATCAAAATGAACTACTATCAAGTTATTCAGTCGTAATTTTGCATTAGTTATTTGTTGCCTAGTTAGCTTGTGTGATATATTTATTTGCTGATGAATTAATAATTTGTTTTACTAATTAATCAAGTCAGCTAGCTTGTTGTCGATAGCTACTAGCCAGATAACGTTCATGTGTATTCTTGCTAGCTAATCACCCACCGAATTCATGTATTAACGGTAGTAAATAAGTTGGACAGACGGCAAGGATGAGCAACGAGACACATCAAACCTTTTTGGCTGGTCAGTATGTTTGCTATTTTGTTCTTTATTTCTTAATTTAGAGAAGTGCTTCTGTTTATAGTAGTGCTTGTCTGTAATTAGCAGATGTGTGGTTCACTCCAATGGCGAGATTATTCTAAATCAGTCAAAATGTCAAATGGTGCCTATTGTGCAGACTCAGTTAGACAGCTATCTATATGCACCAATCTCAAATCAATGGCGAAGATGGACATTACAATTATGGAAATAGATGGTAGTCTTCATATTGAGGCATACAGCTGGATCTTCACAACATCTCGACATTACTCCAAGTTTTTAGATAACAAAAAAAACGTCACTTCAACTTTACCAGTCAATTGACTTTATCAGTCAAGGGACCAGTCAAGTCATGTTGCTAACTAAAGATCTCACATCATTGTTAGCTGTATAAAGGGAAGCCAATGAGCCAATATTGTTGATAGTTGGGCCATTCTTTGTCTTATACTAGATTCTACCAGCCAGCCACGAAGGAGGTCAGCGCGGTTGACCTCTCCAAATCAAAATGACCCCAACTCAGTAAGTAGTACCTTTTGTCAACACAACCAGTAACATTTCAATTTACCTTTTGACGTAGTTAAACTGCATCCTGCAAGCATCTTTGTCTAACTATATATAATGTTACCGTAATCCACAGGCTCCTACGGACACTGTGAAACGCAGCATCACTGTGAGGAAGATTGCACCCAAGAAAACACAATTCAATGTGAGTTGAAAGAACACAGCAAATTCATTTACAGAATAAGCTGCATAGTTTTAATATGTTTGGTCCTGTTATTTCATATCAGCCCAGTCATATGTGCACAATTGCTTTTGTTTCAGGTACCCTCAGAGGACAACAAAGAAAATGAACAAAGATTGTCTGAAGGCAGTCTGAAGAAGGCCAAAATTTCAATCCCAGGACCTGCCCAGGTTCCTCCACCAAAAGCCACCATGCTCTTCCCGATCTTGGCCCCCTCACCACCTTGTCCCCAAGCTGCAGCGAACCCTGAGGAGTCAGCATGGTCACAGAAGGTGCGTCGGTCCTACAGCCGCCTAAGCCTAGGGGATTGTTCGTTTGACCTGTCCCCCCCATCTCTGCGTCGGGAGACCCTGTTTGGGTTTGAGAAGCTTCAGACACCCCAGGTTCTTTGCAAGGTGGAGCAGTCCAGGGTGGGCCCTGAGGCCTCCAAGTCATTCTGTGGGGTTAGCTCCTTCACCCTGCTAGAAGGGGACGACAGTGCTGCTGCTTCTCCTGAGCCAGATGTCAACATCCCTGGAGTTGCTGTGGTAAAGGAGAAGAGGAGGAGGAAGAAGGTTCCTCAAATAAAAGTAAGTTAGACCATAACTGTATCGCATTAGTGGATACCCACTGCTCTCAGGGCAGGTCTGATGGATTTGACAAGCAGATGTGACTATGTAGGAGGTTAGGATAACTTATGCAGCAGGTTAGGACAATTATGAATAGGGTTAGCTAAAATGTTCCACAACTTGAACATATCTAGCTATAACCACGCCTGCCTGAGAACAGTCTTGGTTTCTAATAATGTGATTCTGTGAGAAGAGGGCATATGATACTACTGCGGTCACTGTTGACAACCTTGATAAACAACTTAACCATAGTAGACTACAGTGTACGTTCAATCAAATTTATTAATGAAGCCCTTCTTACATCAGCTGATGTCACAAAGTGCTGTACAGAAACCCAGCCTAAAACCCTAAACAGCAAGCAACGCAGGTGTAGAAGCAGGAAAAACTCCCTAGAAAGGCTAGAACCTAGGAAGAAACCTAGAGAGGAACCAGGCTATGAGGGGTGGCCAGTCCTCTTCTGGCTGTGCCGGGTGGAGATTATAACAGAACATGGCCAAGATGTTCAAATGTTCATAGATGACCAGCAGGGTCAAATAATAATAATAATAATAATCGCCACAGTGATTGTCGAGGAGTAAATGTCAGTTGGCTTTTCATAGCCAATCATTCAGTGTCTCAGCCGCTCCTGCAGTCTCTAGAGAGATGAAAATAGCAGGTCTGGGACAGGTAGCACGTCCGGTGAACAGGTCGGGGTTCCATAGCCGCAGGCAGAACAGTTGAAACTGGAGCAGCACCATGACCAGGTGTACTAGGGACAGCAAGGAGACATCAGGCCAGGTAGTCCTGATGCATGGTCCTAGGGCTCAGGTCCTCCGAGAGAGAATTAGAGAGAGCATACTTAAATTCACACAGGACACCGGATAAGACAGGAGAAATACTCCAGATATAAGACTGACACTAGCCCCCGGACACACAAACTATTGCAGCATAAATACTGGAGGCTGACACAGGAGGGGTTGGGAGACACTAAGGCCCTGTCCGACGATACCCCCAGACAGGGCCAAACACCATCAAGATATGAAAAGTAACACTTATTGCTCGCTTGAACTATTTTCAAGATGGAGATGTGTAAGACCCTATAGCATATGTACCTTTGTGTTGATCTACTTTTCCATTTCCTTCCTACCCAGCTGGCGGAGCTGGACGACCTTGCGGCAAAGATGAATGCGGAGTTTGAAGAGGCGGAAGGATTTGATTTGGTGGTGGAATAAACTCATAGGTCATCCTCAAAGTCTTTGACATGTAACTAGAAATCCTTTTTGCCAAGATTGGAGAAAGTAAACTTTTTACACTTCTATGATTGCATGTCAAAGGTGATGAGGTGCGAAAGTAGTTGATATTTGCATAAATATGGCACCTATGGGAACAACAAACAGGATTAATGTACAATACAGAAATGTAAATGTAGGCTTTTTCAAAGTTCTAAATGTGAGATTGGTTTAAAAAGTGACCTAATACGAGTTGTGTAATCTTAGAAACTGGCTTTATCTTCACTGATGTTCCTGTCACTTTGATAGGTTGATTTTTCTTTTTGAGGTGACAACTTCATTAGGTCACAGGGACATTATCCTGTGTTGAGGAGCACCCTTTTATATTTTAAATGATTGTTAAATCATTGTAAATTGGATTACACACATCGGTGTGTTTTAACTTGTAAGATTTATTTTCAAAGCATTTTCTGTGATGTTGAGATTATAGCTGTTTGTTTTTTGCTTTTTACTTTGTTCATTTCTTAAGTGTTAGAATTTGGGACAGAAGATGTCCAAACTAAGAATCTTTATCATGGCAGATTGTCATGTCCTTCTATGATTTCAGAACTTGTGCTTTTGGATTTGATTGAAGCCTGTATGTCATGCATTCCCTTATCACATTTGTTCTCTAGAGGGTGCTCTCACCCTCTCATTGTGGCTTCTTCCATCACAGTTTTTACATATAAAATATTAGTTTAAATGGCATTATTTATTCCTCTCATATAGAGTTGAAGTCAGAAGTTTACATACACCTTAGCCAAATACATTTAAACTCAGTTTTTTTTACAATTCCTGACATTTAATCCTAGTAAAAATGTCATGTCTTAGGTCTGTTAGGATCACCACTTTATTTTAAGAATGTAAAATGTCAGAATAACAGTAGAGAGAATGATTTATTTCAGCTTTTAGAATTTTGTCCCATTCCTCCTGACTTAGCTGGTGTAACTGAGTCAGGGTTGTAGGCCTCCTTGCTCACACACTTTTTCAGTTCTGCCCACAAATTTTCTATTTGATTGAGGTCAGGGCTTTGTGATGGCAACTCCAATACCTTGAATTGGTGTCCTTAAGCCATTTTGCCACAACTTTGGAAGTGTGTTTGGGGTCGTTGTCCATTTGGAAGACCCATTTGCGACCAAGCTTTAACTTCCTGACTGATGTCTTGAGATGTTGCTTCAATATATCCACATAATTTTCCTCCCTCATGATGCCATCTATTTTGTGGAGTGCACCAGTCTCTTCTGTTCAAAGCACCCCCACAACATGATGCTGCCACCCCCGTGCTTCACGGTTGGGATGGTGTTCTTCGGCTGGCAAGCCTCCCCCTTTTTTCCTCCAAACATAACAATGGTCATTATGGCCAAACAGTTCTATTTTTGTTTCATCAGACTTAAAGACACTTCTCCAAAAACTATGATCTTTGTCCCCATGTGCAGTTGCAAACCGTAGTCTGCCTTTTTTATGGCGGTTTTGGAGCAGTGGCTTCTTCCGTGCTGAGCGGCCTTTCTTGTTATGTCAATATAGCACTCGTTTTACTGTGGATAAAGATACTTTTGTACTGGTTTCCTCCAGCATCTTCACAAGGTCCTTTGTTGTTCTGGGATTGATTTGCACTTTTCGCACAAAAGTATGTTCATCTCTACGAGACGTGTCTCCTTCCTGAGCGGTATGATGGCTGCGTGGTCCCATGGTGTTTATACTTGCGTACTATTGTTTGTACAGATGAATGTGGTACCTTCAGGCATTTGGAAATTGCTCCCAAGGATGAACCAGACTTGTGGAGGTCTACAATTTTTTTTCTGAGGTCTTGGCTGATTTCTTTTGATTTTCCCATGATGTCAAGCGAAGAGGCACTGAGTTTGAAGGTAGGCATAGAAATACATCCACAGGTACACCTCCAATTGACTCAAATGATGTCAATTAGCCTATCAGAAGTGTTGTGTCTTTGGGCATCATTAACTTGAAGACATGTTTATCAAATAACTCTAATTATTATTACGCGATTAACTGATTAATCGTGTAACTGTAATTAACTCGGAGGTCGGGGCCCCAAGGAAAATATTCAGATTACACAGTTATAATTTTCCTAATATCACTGTCAGATATTATAACATTATATATATTATAAGATCTGATCTATTATCTTCTTGTTTTAATGTTATTACCTTGCGTCCAGTCTCATTCCAAACGTCGTAAATTGTTATCTGCACGAACCCAGTCTTCACTAAGTCATCCATACATCAATTGTCTTAAAATCATTTATTTACTAAACTAAGTAATTCACAGAAAGCATACAAAACAGTAGGTATCGTTACAAAGCAATGGAAGAGGAATGTACCCTAGTGGGCTAAACCAGCATGGCGGCTTGTTAAACAAAAGCGTAGTGGGGGGTCAGCACAGAAGACCCTACAGAGTTGATAAATATTAACAATTGATATGCTAAGCCTTTGCACATGAACGCTCACTCATTCGGAAACAATTTCAATCAATATATTTACGCTCAGTGTGTCGTCGTGATCTTTGTTGGAGAGTTTCATCCTCGCTCTCTCTCTCTCTCTCGGTTAGAATGGATCTTTCAAAGCGACATTCATTAATGTCGTTATAGAATGGATGTTTCGTCGGTCTTCACGTTCAATGACACCGAATTTCTAGCTGCAGACTAGTAATTAATATCAAAGACTTGTTATTATTCTGTCGGTATCGATAGTCTAAAAGTTTAACCACGTGGTATGGTTAAAGTTCAGTAGAGGAATGCATGGTCAAACCTTGGCGCTCTCTCTTCTCGAGGTAAGCTGGTCTCCAGAAAGAAACCCTGGGTGGGCTTATATACTGAACATAGAAAAGGCTGTCACATGACGCCTTGTCCTGTCTGTGTCCTTGGGGGCGTGCCGATGACTTAGTTAAGCTTTGAACAGACATACAATTCTCTCACATTAACATAAGTACATAGCATCTCAACATATTCCAAATAGCTTTATCCTTATTCATAAATTTTATACAACCATTAGATGTAAGTCTCATTGCTGAGGCTAGTATATAAACCTTAGTATGGTAATTTGGCCATATTGTCACAAAATTGTCCCAAACGGACCAGTTCGTAGCTGGATTCTTCACCGATCTTTTATACCTTCTTCCAATGTCGTTCGGTTCTCCAATCCTGTGAGGTGGAAGAATCCTTTGTTCTCTATACGAAACCCACTCTGTCTCAAAACTGTGGCCTGTGAGGCAGGACATTCCCTTTGGAATTTACGACCGCCTTCACACCACAGCAGCCTGGGGGGGGGGGGGGGGTAGGGGGTAGGTAGGGGGATGGTGCATAGAAAAGGCCTGGTGCAGAGGGGGGGGGGGGGGTTTAATTGTGCTCGCTGTACCCAAAGAGGGCAAAGTCATGACAGAAGCTTCTAAAGCCATGACATTTTCTATAATTTTCCAAGCTGTTTAAAGGCACAGTCACCTTAGTGTATGTAAACTTAAGACCCACTGGGTTGTGATACAGTGAAATAATCTGTAAACAATTGTTGGAAAAATTACTTGTGTCATGCACAAAGTAGATGTCCTAACCGACTTGCCAAAATTATAGTTTGTTAAGAAATTTGTGGAGTGGTTGAAAAACGAGTTTTAATTACTCCAACCTAAGTGTATGTAAACTTCCGACTTCAACTGTATGATGGTTTAGATTTGAGTGATTTAAGACAATCGGATCAGATTTAACACTTCTTATTGGCTGACTTCTCCATGACTGACTCCAGTATATTGTATTTTTGTTGTTGTAAGGACTAGCTTATAGTGGCTGCTTTTTTTTGCAAATTTCTGTTTCACGAATATAATAAATAGTTTGAGCTATATTCTGTCTAATAATGGTTGTACGAAACACTGAGTTGTAGATGTTTTGTCCTTTTGTATGTGTTTGGTATTATAACTGCTGCATGATGCCATCAATAAGGTAATTCATTTTTTTTAAAACATACTTTTTGAAGGAACATTTTACCAGCCCAGTGATACTGAATGTCAATTTGTTTATATTAAGTATCAATGTTCTAGGTCTCTAAAAAAAAGATTGTCCTTAGAACTTAAGGAGTCACTTGATTTCTGAGTTATGTAACCTATATTTGGGTTGGGTCTCACATTAGCCCCACACTGCTTTGTCCTTCCCTTCTCTTTGCTGGAGGGTCTCAATGCAGTACTGCCATTGATTGCGAGTGGAGGGCTGTGCTGTATCACACAATTGGCAATCGATTTGGGGAAAGGGGCTGCGGGCGATGGACAACTACAGACAATAGGATTGTATCGCTATAACCTCAGAGCGAGAAATTAATTAAAATGAATGTCTATATAACTGGTGTCAAACATCCCGAAAGCACTTGTGTCCCTCAGTACTTACCAACTGTCAGGGTCTAGTGATATGGTAATTGAATGTGATCATTAATTGCAAACAATCATGTTTCTTGGTATGTGGTTGCTTAACATGCTATTGCAATTCAATGGTTTTCTCAACGCTTTCCTTAATTGTCGTTGTCATGGTGTCTTTTGCAGTGATACAATAGGGGCAGGCAGGTCAATAGCAAGCTGGACATTAATAACCAGTTAATCTCCTAAACACTGGAATCCAAACAGTTGAATTGTATACATAACTTAAGGGCAACTTTATTTGAGAAAATTCACAGACAACATATTGGTTTCAGTCTAAACTTCATGTAGTGCCTTGACATGAACATAACAATAATGAATTCTTGAATATTGTTATTGAGTAAACTAAGCTTCTTGCACAAATAAGTATTTTATTTTTTTTTATTAACATTGCCCATACCATGTCACTTGAATAGATTATCTGACCAATGTTTAATTTTATTGGGCATGACAAAAATAGAAAAAGAGCACGTGTTTTGTCTATGAAGTAGTTTTCACATGAGATTTGAAAAATCGCTTGAGGCTAGTGGATGGGTGCAAAGGATTTATTGATGTTTCTGTGGTTTCATGCATGCTCCACCGCAATTGGAAAATTGTTACATCAGATGGAGGGTGCAAGCAGAATCCTGGTACAAAACATCAATGAGCATCTCAACCTGTGTCATTCTTATGGGTCCTCTGACAGAGTATGTGCTAGCGCTCACTGCTTATGTGGTTTAGGATATCAGAATTAATGATTAAGATCAAGTTAATTGAGTTTAGTTGACTTATGTTACTTGACTTAGACAGATAAGAATTCTTGAACTACTGGCACATCTAAAACATTTCACACTATTTTAGGTAAGTCTGACTGTGATTTGAGATTGTTGGTATTTGCTGATATATTATGTTTGTGTTGACTTAAAGTATTTCAAGAATAACTTAACAGGTGTTAGTAGTTTTGTAACCGCTGCATTTAGGAAGAAAATAGTTGTAGTTGATGATGTGGTTAATGGCCTGTTTTAAGTTAGCATAACTATTATGCCCTTATAAAAGTGCTCAGTTAAATTAGCTCACAGAAAATGTATTCAGCATGTAGTAATGTTCTAACTTTGCTATAATTCTATGTTATTTTTCCAAGTAGTTGAGCTATGGTCCAGAAAATATATTTGAATCATCAGAAAGTATCAAGGAAATAACACGGGGAGAGGAATAGTTGCGGACCGCACAGCAGGGAAAAGATTGTCCCTGCACCCAGGGACTACCATACGAAAGCAGGACTTGGGTTTGGGGAAGCAGCAGGTGATGGAGAAGTACTTCACTCCTGTGCAGCATAAGCAGGGGACCAGGAGCCACAGGCACAGCAGGCCCCACCTCCATGACCATCACGAGAGGGACCACAAGCATTGCAAGATGGCTGACCAAAAAACTGATCACCACAAACACCATCTCAGCCATCACCACAACCATGAATATCATCACCGTCCTCATCACCAGCACGAGCAAGATTGGTCAGAGGATCACAATTATCATGGGTATGTTTCATTTAAATTAGTTTATTAGTTCACCAATTTCTGAAATCTTGGATGGAATTTCTTGTTTTTATATTCAACATTTTGGAAATTGTACATATTTTGAGAAATATTCAGATGTGACAAAATTTAACCAGCACTGCGTTATTGTAAAACATGCTACTCACAGGAGGTTGGTGGCACCTTCATTGGGGAGGATGGGCTTGTGGTAATGACTGGAGCGGAATAAGTGAAATGGTGTCAAATACATCAAACGCATGGTTTCCATGTTCCATGCATTATTTTGAGCTGTCCTCCCCTCAGCAGCCTCCACTGGTGTAACTGAGCCCTAAGAATATGATCTCTGAACACTGCTGTCATCCTGTTCTCCTCTTGCAGTAGCAACCATTCAACATCAGAGGGCAACATTGTCTGCCACCATCACCATGGCCACAACAATCACCCTCACCACCACATTGAGAAATCACACCACTCTCCCCCCGACCATCACCAACACCAAGCGCATCACCATGCTACAGATGTGACCTCCCACCCTCAGGTTGCAGCAACTTCCTCCAGCTCCTCCTCTGGTTCCTCATCATCATCTTTCTCATCTTCCTTAACATCATCCTCTTCCTCCTCATCATCCTCTGGCTCTTCATCCACCTGGTCCTCTCAGACAACTATAAATGAGTCTGTGAAGGATTACAAACATCCACTGCAGAACCCTAAGTACTCACAGTCCTGCACTGAAATCTCTGAGGGGAGGAAGGCCTATGATGATGAGGAAGATGAGACATCTCCTTTAATAGATGACAAAGGCTATCTCCACAAGTCCCCCAGCCAGGAAAGGAGCCTGAAAGGAAAAAAGAAAGCTGTGTCCTCTCATCTGACCCCTGCCAAGATTACCCTGAAGAAGCAGGAGAGTGCTAAATTGGTAGGAATGGCTGGCAAAGTCCGCAAGGTAAAGTCAATGGAGGCGCTGTCCCATTGTGAGGACAGGGATGGAGAAGCAGATACCATTGTAGATCAGGAGGAGTTGGGGAAAAGCAAGGAGATAGCCAATAAGAACTTAGTGAAGGACAAGCTGAAGTTCTCTGCCTTTCTGAACGAGATCACCAGGCAGGTGCTCAGCCCATACAGACTCACCTCTCTTGGAGTCACAGCTGCTCACAGGCCTAGCAGCCCAGAACAAGCCTCCCTGAGGTTCCCCAAGGTGGAACGCACAGTGGAGCAGAGGCAAAGACAGAAGCGTAGTCGGCCTGGCAGTGCAAGCTCTACGACAGTTAGTGTTCACTCCCATATCAGTAGGCATTCCCATTCCAGGAAGCACTCTAATTACATCAAGCACTCTCGCTCCCATCTCGGCGCAAACCAGCATCACCAACACCATTGCCACCATCAGCCTGCAAGAGACATGCACCACAGTCCTAGCAGCCACACCGATTACAGCAGTAGCCCAGAAAATTGCCCCTCATCAAGACATCACTCCCGTTCTTCAACACCACACCATCATAACCAGCATCTCTCCCATTCTCAATCTCACCACCATCACAGAGGTCTTCAAAGTCCATCTCATCACCATGGAGACCACCAAAGCCCAAAGCATCACCATGGAGACCACCACAGCCCACTTCATCAACATAGAGACCACCACATCCCAAGCCATCCCCATCGCCATGGAGACCACCACAGCCCAACTCATCCCCATCCCCATGGAGACCACCACAGCCAAACTAATGACCATGAAGACCACCACAACCCAACTCATTCCCATCATCATGGAGACCATCACAGCCCAACTCATCCCCATCACCATGGAGACCACCACAACCCAACTCATCCCCATCACCATGGAGACCACCACAGCCCAACTCATCCCCATCCCCATGGAGACCACCACAGCCAAACTAATGACCATGAAGACCACCACAACCCAACTCATTCCCATCATCATGGAGACCATCACAGCCCAACTCATCCCCATCACCATGGAGACCACCACAACCCAACTCATCCCCATCACCATGGAGACCACCACAGCCCCAGTCATCCCCATCACCATGGAGACCACCACAACCCAACTCATCCCCATCACCATGGAGACCACCACACCCCCACTCATCCCCATCACCATGGAGACCACCACAACCCAACTCATCCCCATCACCATGGAGACCACCACAGCCAAAATCATCCCCATGGAGACCACCACAGCCCAAGCCACTCCAGTGACCATGGGGACCTCCACAGCCCCAGTCATCCCCATCACCATGGGGACCTCCACAGATCCAGTCATCTCCATCACCATGGAGACCACCACAGCTTAACCCATCGCCATCCCCATGGAGACCACCACAGCCCAAGCCACTCCAGTGACCATGGGGACCTCCACAGCCCCAGTCATCCCCATCACCATGGGGACCTCCACAGATCCAGTCATCTCCATCACCATGGAGACCACCACAGCTTAACCCATCGCCATCCCCATGGAGATCACCACAGCCAAACTCATCCCCATGGAGACCACCACAGCCCAACTCATCCCCATCACCATGGAGACCTCCACAGCCCCAGTCATTCCCATCATCATGGAGACCTCCACAGCCCCAGTCATCCCCATCACCATGGAGACCTCCACAGCCCCAGTCATCCCCATCACCATGGAGACCACCATAACCCCACTCATCATCATGGAGACCACCACAGCCCAACTCATCCCCATCACCATGGAGTCCACCACAGCCCAACTAATCCCAATCACCATGGAGACCACCACAGCCCAACTCATCCCCATCACCATGGAGACCACCATAACCCCACTCATCACCATGGAAACCACTACAGCCAAATTCATCCCCATGGAGTCCATCACAGCCCCAGTTATCCCCATCACCATGGAGACCACCAAAACCCAACTCACCCCCATCACCATGGAGACCTTCACAGCCAAACGCTTTCCCATCACCATGGAGATCATCACAGCCCAAGTCATCCCCATCACCATGGAGACCACCACAGCCCTACTCATCCCCATCACCATGGAGACCACCACAGCCCCACTCATCCCCATCACCATGGAGACCACTACAGCCCCAGCCATTCTCATCACCATGGGGACCTCCACAGCCCCAGCCATCCCAATCACCATGGAGAACACCACAGCCCAACCCATCACCATCACCATGGAGACCACCACAGCCCAACCCATCACCATTCCCATGGAGACCACCAAAACCCAACTCATCCCCATCACCATAGAGACCATCACAGCCAAACTCATCCCCAACACCATGGAGACCACCAAAACACAACTCATCCCCATCACCATAGAGACCATCACAGCCCAACTCATCCCCATCACCATGGAGACCACCAGAGCCCAACTCATCACCATGGAGACGACCACAGCCCAACTCATCACCATGGACACCACCACAGCTCAACCCATCACCATGGAGACCACCACAGCCCAACTCATCCCCATCACCATAGACACCACCACAGCACAACTCATCCCCATCACCATGGACACCACCACAATCCTCTCCACCCAGATTCACACCATCACCACGGCTCCCATCCAGAATCTCTCCATCACCACGGCTCCCATCCAGAATCTCTCCATCACCGCGGCTCCCATCCAGAATCTCTCCATCACCGCGGCTCCCATCCAGAATCTCTCCATCACAACGGCTCCCATCCAGAATCTCTCCATCACCGCGGCTCCCATCCAGAATCTCTCCATCACCGAGGCTCCCATCCAGAATCTCTCCATCACCGCGGCTCCCATCCAGAATCTCTCCATCACCGAGGCTCCCATCCAGAATCTTTCCATCACCGAGGCTCCCATCCAGAATCTCTCCATCACCGCGGCTCCCATCCAGAATCTCTCCATCACCGCGGCTCCCATCCAGAATCTCTCCAGCACCGAGGCTCCCATCCAGAATCTCTCCATCACCGAGGCTCCCATCCAGAATCTCTCCATCACCGAGGCTCCCATCCAGAATCTCTCCATCACCGAGGCTCCCATCCAGAATCTCTCCATCACCGAGGCTCCCATCCAGAATCTCTCCATCACCGAGGCTCCCATCCAGAATCTCTCCATCACCGAGGCTCCCATCCAGAATCTCTCCATCACCGAGGCTCCCATCCAGAATCTCTCCATCACCGAGGCTCCCATCCAGAATCTCTCCATCACCATGGCTCCCATCCAGAATCTCTCCATCACCATGGCTCCCATCCAGAATCTCTCCATCACCGAGACTCTAATCCAGAATTTAACGATCCCCGTGGCTCCCATCCAGAATTTCACGATCCCCGTGGCTCCCATCCAGAATTTCACGATCCCCGTGGCTCCCATGCAGAATCTCACGATCCCCGTGGCTCCCATCCAGAATCTCACGATCCCCGTGGGTCCCATCCAGAATCTCTCCATCACCGAGACTCCAATCCAGAATCTCTCCATCACCGAGACTCCAATCCAGAATCTCTCCATCACCGAGACTCCAATCCAGAATTTCACGATCCCCGAGACTCCAATCCAGAATCTCACGATCCCCGTGGCTCCCATCCAGAATCTCACGATCCCCGTGGCTCCCATCCAGAATCTCACGATCCCCGTGGCTCCCATCCAGAATCTCACGATCCCCGTGGCTCCCATCCAGAATCTCACGATCCCCGTGGCTCCCATCCAGAATCTCACGATCCCCGTGGCTCCCATCCAGAATCTCACGATCCCCGTGGCTCCCATCCAGAATCTCACGATCCCCGTGGCTCCCATCCAGAATCTCACGATCCCCGTGGCTCCCATCCAGAATCTCACGATCCCCGTGGCTCCCATCCAGAATCTCACGATCCCCGTGGCTCCCATCCAGAATCTCACGATCCCCGTGGCTCCCACCAACACCTCTCTCATTCAGAATCTCACCATTCACACTCCCATTCTGAACCCCATCACATTTCTACCAACCCAGAATCTCATCATCACCACCATCCTTCCAATTCTGAATCTCACCAACATCCCTCACCTGCAGACACACAGCACCACTATCAGCACCATGTCAGTCACCACAGCCCATCAAGCCAGTCTAAGGAGCACTTTCCTGTCAGTGCATCGGCCACAGAGCTGGAGTCATTGTCCCATTCCAGCAAGTCTGGTTCTTCCAGGAATACCAGCAGCCCCACAAGTCAGGACGAGCGGCAGACGGGCTGCAGCGGCTCAACTACCTCTCTACATAAAGTATGACATTGCTCTGGGGGTTTGGTTTATCACTATTGCTAGTTATGTCAAGCATTATCTACAGTATACTGTATATTTATTGACCATTTTGTACCGTTGCACGTGTTTTACATTCTTAATTATGTAAGAATGTTCCACTCATTTGTTTTCCATCGATTGTGGAATTTAACATGCAGGCTCCTTCCTAACTACGTAATCATGGATGACACATGGAAAAAGTGATCACATGCAAACTCATGCACATCAAATTATCACACAACGTGCCCCTATTGGTTATCAATGTCTATTAACTAGAAGCTGCAGAATCAATTTCTATTTCTGAAATGCACATTGTGGACGACTGTAAATACTTTTTTTGTTTTGTCCTTCCCATACAGGAAGCATCCAAGGTTAATCGAATAATGTGAGTTTTATTTTGTTTAATTTGATCTTTGTCTTATTGTTTATTGGGGGAATCATTTTAATTGAGAAAATAACGTTTTTTTAAAATCCTCTCCTCCATATGTTTGTTGTTTAACAATAAATACATTTTTCTTGAAGATACACATTATTATCTAACTGAGCACTAAACCCCTCCTCTCTCCTACTTCATTCAGGATGCTTCAGGAGCAAAATGAGGATCTACACCACAGTTTGTGCCAGACTGCCGTGCGAATGGAGTGCATGGGCACAGAGTTTAAGAGCAGTCACCAGCTACTTGAGTCAGAACTACAGAACACTTGTGTTGAGCTGAGCAACCTCCTGGACAAATTCAAAAGGTCAGGGCTGTGATGAGACGGGACGGATACCTCTAGAATTATGAGGGGGTTCAGAGAGGAGTGGCAGTTCCAATCCATTTTATTTGCCTTTTACAGGAACTCAGTCAAAAGTTTAGAAAAATTCAAATCAGCATTCATTTTGAGTTAATATGCATGACATTGTCAAGCTTAGATAGTGCTATACTGTACCTCTCACAGTCCTTATGTATCTCTCTCCCATTTCAGACTTACAGATAACAACTCCTACACTCAACAAACCAAAAATCTCATGGAGCAGAAGCTTCGTTCAGTGGTGAGGCACCAGAAGATCAAAAGCTCATTTTACATACAAGTATACATTAGATAAGTCAATAGAAGGGATTTCGTTCACATATCTGGAAAATTGTATCACCATTTTTATCATGTTTATGTTTGTTCTGTCTTATGTGTGTGGTCTGTCAGCCTCAGAGTATGGAAGGGGAGCATGAGCATCTGAACCAGCGGATCACATCCCTGACAGATCAGCTGCCCTCAGCCAAGAACACCATCCACAGCATGGAGACTATTAACGTGAGAACTCCTCCTGATGAACAGATCTAGCCGAGACAAAAAGACAACCTAAAACGTGCGCAAAACCAGACCAGAGTGGCCAAGTACAGGAAAATACTACTAGTACAGGCCCTGAAACAAATTCGCCTGACCTCTATGATCCCCTGACCCTCAAGCCCCAACCTAGGAATGCATTGCAATAAGAATCAGCTATAGTGCATGGTATGCACTTACACAATGTAGCAAATTGTAACTGTTTCTCTTTGTATAGTATAAAATGTCTCCTACCTTTCACCATCCAAATCTCCCTTTAGTTTGACCTTCTGTTTATTCATCATGCCCATTTTAGTTGAGAGTAAAACCACCAATAGAAACCATTGTTTTTGCTTCGAGCTGCATGTAGTTAATAAATGTTGTTTTACATAACCCATTGTTTCTAAAAAAAAAAAACATTGTTATGAAGCTATTAGTCTTGATTTTTTTTCTCTTTTTTTCTTGATGTATAATTGTGCATTGTTCTTTGTCAACAACATGTCTGTATTCTGTTCTGTGTTTTTAACTGTTGACCATGATTGACGAATCGATTGATTACTCCTTCACCCCTTAGGTAACATCATTGCTGCAGGAAGCCCTCGACCAACATTTCCACCGAGATGATTCTGTCAATCAATTAAATCTCCCTGTTGCGCCACCACCGGTCCAATTCATGGATAGTCATCATTATGGAAAGGTCACCGCCACAGGGGAGGACCTATCGCTGGGAACATTGCCAGAAGAGGAGGAATCTGATTGGTCGGAAATGGGGGATGAGGCTCCAAAATGTGTTCTGAGGTCAGGGGGAGATCATCATGGTGGTACAGCGTTTCAACCGTGGAGACAGGAGCGTTTTCGCTGGGCAGGAGAGGGAGAGACAGAGAGTGAGTCAGGGAGTGAGGAGATTGTCAGACAACACCCTGCCCGCTCCCAGCAGGTCCCCCATCTCCATGTTACCATTCACTCTGAGACCTTACCAGCCCCCATAGATGGTGTCACCCTCACCACCATTTTCAAGAGCTCAGCTGATGGCCCAACAGAGGATGTGTACAGGGCCACTGCGAGCCGCAAACTAGGCTCTCCCATCCGCATCCTGTCAGCCAGTCTGGATGAGATCCCCTCCTGTAGGGGGAAGAATCAAAGACAGGAGGAGCAGCATGGCCAGCTGAAGGGCACAGAGGCCATGATGGACCTCCACCAACCAGAGGACGGTACCATGGATGACTCAGAAGATGAGATCATCCGTAACTGGAGGACAAGGAGCGGGAACATGGGTGATGATGGCGGTGTGGATACCACGGAGGCAGATCCTGGCAGCAGTCTGGAAAACTTGCAGTCGGCCCAAAATATGCTCAACCACTTCATCTGCCAGCTGCAGCGCAGCGAGGGGGAGGACAAGGGATACCGGACAAAGTGCTGAATGGGGAAAGAACACAGCTGTGACACCTGATCTCTTCACAGAGACACAGATGTTGACTGGGTTGGTGCATGGTTGTTGAAGTAATTAAACTTAGAGTGATCTTTATTACATTTGATATTCATAATTCATCTATGAGTATGTTGTATTTTAAACATAAAGCAACAGAATTGGTCTTTATAACCAATTTAATAATAATCATTTAAATTATAATTCAATTATTTATATCTGATTTGAAAGTTTCCAGGCCTAAATATTATTCATCATTAAAACAACTGCCAGCAACAAGTAAGAAAGAAACTTTCAAACATTATTTTTGTTCTGCACCTGAAGCTATTAAGGCAAGCGGCCCAAGTTGGAGATCGAGGATCCCCAGCTCCACGTTTTGATATTTATGATATTTTTCTCTATTCATAGTCAAAAACATGTCCTGGTGTGTTTTTTTGTTGTTACACTATGCAGGGAATGGCTTTGATGTCCTCCAGAGGTAACATCAAACAAAAAGCACGTCTCTTTGATATCTCCTGTTCCCGGTTGCGATCTCTCCAAGAAACACTGTCCAGGCCTCCCTCCCGTCTCATCATAGCAGAGCACCGAGAACTTCACAGCCCAAAGCTTTTCCATCACCATGGAGACCACGGCCGAATCTCGCCCTTTCCACTGATTTATAGAAAATAGATCCTTTCAGAACCTCTTGTGCATAATTCATTATACTGGTTGGTGTGTGTCTTTCTCTCGGTGCGTGCATGTTAGATAAGACGACAAGTGTTTCACAGAATGTAGGTCTTTAGGTAAGATGGAAGACATGTAGATAGATATACTTTGTTTGTCCTCATAAATTAATTCACCTGCAGACAGATATAATGCAAGGTCTAATTTGGACAATGTATACCATCAAATATTTACTACAAATAGTATCCGTTGGACATTCATGGTGGATTGGAAACAAGCTTTTTTAAGACCGGTTTTAGTTAATGGTGATAAAATGAAAACACAATTTGGGGATGATCGTGTGGTCTGGTGTGTATGGTTCCAACTGCTAGAATGTATAAAGGTTTCCTCCCTAAAGTAATAGTTAAGAATCCATGGGGAAAACAAAGAAACATATTTATTCTTCTTGCATGCAAACTATGTCTTATCTTATAATATTGATGTTTATGTCTCCATGTTGATATGATGGAAAAAGCAACATGACGTAATGTAAAACTTAATCACCATTGTCATTGTGGTCACCAGAGGCATGCAACAGTCCAGTGAGATACACTACCGTTCAAAAGTTTGGGGTCACTTAGAAATGTCTTTGTTTTTCAAAGAACCACGTTTTTTGTCCATTAAAATAACAAAATTGAGAGTGCCTAGTTTGAGAAACAGACACCTCACAAGTCCTCAACTGGCAGCTTCATTAAATAGTATCCGCAAAACACCAGTCTCAACGTCAACAGTGAAGAGGTGACTCCATAGATGTTGGCCTTCTAGGCAGAGTTGCAAAGAAAAAGCCATATCTCAGCCTGGCCAATAAAAAGAAAAGATTAAGATGGGCAAAAGAACACAGACACTGGACAGAGGAACTCTGCCTAGAAGGTCAGCATCCCAGAGTCGCCTCTTCATTTTTGATGTTGAGACTGGTGTTTTGCGGGCACTATTTAATGAAGCTGCCAGTTGAGGACTAGTGAGGCGCCTGTTTCTCAAACTAGACACTTTAATGTACTTGTCCTCTTGCTCAGTTGTGCACTGGGGCCTCCCACTCTTCCTATTCTGGTTAGCCAGTTTGTGCTGTTCTGTGAAGGGAGTAGTACACAGTGTTGTACGAGATCTTCAGTTTCTTGGCAATTTCTTGCATGGAATAGCTTTAATTTCTCAGAACAAAAATAGATAAATTGTTTCTAGCCATTTTGAGCCTGTAATCGAACCCACAAATGCTGATGCTCCAGATACTCAACTAGTCTGAAGAAGGACAGTTTTATTGCTTCTTTAATTAGAACAACAGTTTTCAGCTGTGCTAACATAATTGCAAAAGGGTTTTCTAATGATCAATTAGTCTTTTAAAATGATAAACTTGGATTAGCTAACACAACGTGCCATTGGAACACAGGAGTGATGGTTGCTGATAATGGGCCTATGTAGATATTCCATAAAAAATCTGCCGTTTCCAGCTACAATAGTCATTTACAACATTAACAATGTCCACACTGTATTTCTAATCAATTTGATGTTATTTTCATGGACAAAATGACATTTCTAAGTGACCCCAAACTTTTCAATGGTAGTGTATGTATGATACAGTATAAGCAATGTTATTATGCCACATGACATTTCTGTTTTGTCCTGTATGGGATTTCCCGCTGGTGACCATAGTAAATATATTTGAATGGATTGGAAGAAGCATATAGGCAAGGTCGAATAAATACTATAAGCAACATTTATTTATCTTCAACCTAGCATATAGAGACATGTTGGGAACATATATCTCTATTTTCAACCAAAATCATAGTCACTGTGTCAAAATGTGAGGAAAGCACAGTGTGTTGTGATGTCTATGCTGCCATGCTCTCTGCTGCCTCGCCCTCCAATCCATACCTCTGTCCTCCATGGTGTATTACAGGACCAGTGATAGATAGATTTCCACTATTTACGGTATAGGTTACATATTTATTATTTAGAAATGGCGGTTGCTGTCACCATATTTCACCTAGGTTGATCTTAATTGAAATGAACCATGTGTGATATGGTTTAGCACTGTAGAGCTGCTACTGTCTGTTTTTATCCTTGTGTTGTGTCCTATAAATGTGTCTGAATGTTCTCAATAAATATAGTCATCTATAATTTACAAATTTATTAACATCAAATAATTACATAAAACATGTAGCATATTTGATTCAGTTGAATATGTTAGAAGGTGACAGCGTTAGATTGAGGGGGAGGAGAGTCAGTCAGTCAGTTATCACCAAGAGGAGCCACTCTTTGCTTTATGGTTTCTCTGCATGCAGCAGATTTACTGAGATATGAGTAATATATGAGTAAATGTATTTTCTACCCATTTCTCAGGCCACCTGTTAACTTAGGGACACTCTAGGTGGTGGTTGGCAATGAAGCGGATGTTTCCCGGTTTCCAGGGTATTTTCAACCTAACTTCCGTTTCCCCTGAAAAACGGATGTGGGGACTCCACTCAAGCATTTTTTTACACCTGCTATCTTAACTTAGGGGTTGGCTTGTCCCAAGGTTTTATTAACACTGATGTACTTTCATAAGTTCATGTCAGTCCACCTTCTTTGTTGTCGTTACTAGTTGCCACAAAGTGAAAATTGGCTATATCGTTAAAAATCATGAAAACAAACATTCGCTTTTTGGTATTAATTTAAGGTTAGGGTTAGGTTTCAAATCAAAATTGTAGAAATAGGCAGGTTTTAGCCATTATTGTGGCTGTGATAACTAGTGGCAACCCATTGAGTGTGTCACATGTATATTTGTTCTGAATTGTCAAGAGCAAGCGACATCATGGCAGTTTAAAATGGGTGTTACTGTCACAAAACCAGCCAGTAAACAGAGAAGTCCATGTCCTCTATCTATCTTAGGTTTTTAGGCTGGAAATGGTTTTCCATGTTAGTTTAAACTCACCCTGCTGAGGCTGTTACAGGAGCTTTAGACAGGATTATCCTCACTTTCCCCCTCTCTCCCTGTCTCTCTCACGCTCTCTCTTTCTTCCCCCCTCTCTCCCTGTCTCTCTCACGCTCTCTCTTTCTTTCCCCCTCTCTCCCTGTCTCTCTCACGCTCTCTCTTTCTTTCCCCCTCTCAATTCCATTAAGGAAGAGTAACTTGGTATAGTATATCCTTGGTGAGTTTATTACCAATATGCTTGTAGATCATTTTCAATAGTGCTTACCTGCATCATTTTCAGACTTTACAGTATATGCCTGATAACCAGATATGTTAGTAAGAAATATTGATTTGGGTTCTTGAGATATATATTTGACTATATCAATCTAATCAAAATTGATATCAATCACCAATAATTGTTGACCACAGTGCTTGAGAGCAAGGCCATACACATAGTTAAAAAAATATATAATAATTATTAGCTTCATGCTAACATTTCAGAGAGGTTACAGGTTATAGAGTGGCAAATGTATCAGTGCCCATGCTTATACAGTATCGTTCACCCTGTCATCTTCAATTTGGTTAGTCAGAGCTCATCTATGTCCCCACCCCTGGTTCAAGGGAGGCTAGCTTTGCTGACCAGACAGTGGCCTGGATTCCAATTGGAAAGGTATGTTTAATAGGACAGGTGAGAGATTAGGGCTAAGACTCTCCCGATGTCCAACATTGTCCAAATCCATTGTGTCTCACCTACCTAAGCATGGGCACACAGGTGCTAGAACAGGACTGAAGGGTCACCTGGACTTTCTTGAATAACTTTTTTGGGGGGATCAAGCAGGTGAACTTTGACACACCGCCACTAACAAATCCAGGAGATACCAATTAAGATACAACGTTCAGTATTTTGTGGCTTTTATTTCTCCCAACAGATTTTGTTCACTAAACCATTTTGATGTGATTATTCCTTATTTGATTTTGGATTACAAACCCATCTTTCTCCTACAAGAATCCTCTTACCATCTCTGCTTTGAAAAACACTCATCGAATCAGTCAACTCCATTTAAAATTCTGAATTCTACCTGTTGCACTTCAAGTTTTTCCAGACTTACTCTTCTTCACCTTTGACCTTACCCACCCTTTCCAGGTTGCCTCTCAGATCATTCCAGCAGTCAGTCACTGCACTCTCCTCCTTCCCCTCAGATCCAACTCATCATCCCTTCATCACCACATTCCTAATTTATTTCTGCCAGTAACCCTCGGAGCCTCCGTAGGCTCCCACCACCACCATGGTGCTGATGAAGATGAAGTTCCCTTTTGAGAAGAGGGTGAAGCTGGCCCAGGGGCTGTGGCTGCTCTCCTGGATGGCCACACTGGCTGGAGCGTTCACCTTTACCCTGGGCTGCTTCCTCAAGACCGAGCTCCGCAGGAGGGCAGAGGTAGGCTACTGCAATGCTCTACAGCTTTACACTGTACACTCTTAGAAAATGTTTTGCTATCTAGAAACTAAAAGGGTTATTCGGCTGTCCCCATAGGAAACCCCTTTGAAAACCATTTTTGGTTCCAGGTAGAAGCTTATTGGGTTCGATGTAGAAGCCTTTCCCCAGAGGGTTCCACATGAAACCCAAAATAGTTCTACCTGGAACCAGAAATGGTTTTACCTGGTACCAAAAAGTTTTTTTCTATGGGGACAGCCAAATAACCCTTTTGGAACCCTTTTTTCTAAGAGCATACAACGCCACTAGGGTTCTTCCAATACAATACATATGACTTATCCAGAAGCTTCACTTTCTCAGGGTGTATTCAGTAAAATTATACAGTATGCCTGAATCAAAGAGTGATACTAGTAAACTTCTGGTCATAAACTGCACGAAAAGCATGAGGGTGAAAGGGGGGGAAATTCATTACACCTTATTTGAGTATATTGGAGCTTAAATTAAGAGTACATTTTTTTAGTGTTTCTAGATGACAATGAAATGCATTGGAGTGTTGAAGATAACATCTCATGTAGAATTCAGGAGCCTTTGATAATGCTCTCATGAGTGGGATTGGGAAGAGGTATCTATAGAGCTATTGGATTGGTGATTAGATGTGAACGTTATGAACAAGGGGAAACTGTCTCTGGTCTGAACATACCGATGATAAGCTCATAATAGGGATAAGATGAGCTGACCAACAGAATGTGGAGTGACTGTGTGATTGACAGTTTTATTATGATCCTATTCATCATCTATCTCTTGAGATTACAGTATTTGGAATAATATACTATCAGTTATTGCACTTGTTGAACACATCAACAGAAACAAAATTCCTCTCAATGCAGCCTTTTTGCAGCAAATATTTATGTTCAATTTCAGTAAAATAAAAACAACCTAATTGATTTCCTCCAATATACAATATAGCCTTTAGTTATGTTCCCCACTGTAAACCATGAGATTATTCATTGACCTCTACATGTTCACTTTTCCTTAAATATGGGATCAATGGTTTGACAGCCTAACATATCACTTTATACTGTATAGTTTGCTGCATCACTGATGCATGAGGTTCTTCTGCCTACAGGTAATGGACAACACAGAGATCCATGCTGTGCCCAACACCCTGATGATAGTGGGTCTGGCCTCTCTGGGTATCAACTACTTCGCAGGCCGTATGTGCCAGGATGCGCTGGACGCCGGACGCTTTCCCCGCTGGAAAACCTTCATGCAACCCTACTGGGGTGTTTCCCTCCTCTTCACCCTGCTCATGTTGATGGCTGTGATCATGAGCTATGCCATGAAGGGGAACCTGGAGTCCTCCCTGAAGATCGGCCTGAAGAACGGCATTCGCTTCTACAAGGACACAGATACCCCCGGCCGCTGCTTCCAGAAGCAGACCATTGACCGCCTGCAGATGGAGTTCCGTTGCTGCGGAAACACCGACTTCAAGGACTGGTTCGAGGTCCAGTGGATCAGCAACCGCTACCTAGACTTTAGCTCTAAGGAAGTGAAGGAGTGAGTATTAGAGGACTGGGAGCAGTCTGACAGTCTTTGGTAAAGGAAGAATCCCATGTCAGGTTATCATTGAAATAAATCATTAAGGTTATAGGAAATTAGATGGTTGAGGTAATACAAAGGCATGATGTAGACCGTTTATTCTCTATTTACTTCCCTTCCCTCCTCTCTTCTTCTTTAGTCGTGTTAAGAGCAACGTGGATGGGCGTTACCTGTTTGATGGGGTCCCTTTCAGCTGCTGCAACCCCAGTTCCCCAAGACCCTGCATCCAGGACCGCCTCACCAACAACTCAGCCCACTACAGCTATGAGCACCAGACCGAGGAGCTCAACATCTACATCCGCGGCTGCAGGGAAGCTCTAGTCAACTACTACATGGGCCTGATGAACACTATTGGTGCTGGGGTCCTGTCTGTCTTCCTGCTGCAGGTACTGTGCAGATATACAGTATATATCAACCTATACACCTATACACCTAAAATTGAGCTAATGTCCTGTGTGGCAATCAGAAGGCTCCCGGACTCCTGTGAGTGGCCACAATTATACTTGTAGCTCACTGTTGAGTAGTAATACAGTATATCCAACATCCTCCTGTATAACCTTTCTCCCTTCTCTTCCCTCTCCTATCCTTCCCCTCCAGTCATCTGTGCTGGTAAGTCTGCGGTACCTGCAGACAACCATGGAAGCGTTGGCAGGGCAGGAGAACACTGAGATTGAGACTGAGGGCTACCTGCTGGAGAAAGGGGTGAAGGAGACGATCATGGAGTATGTGACTCCTGTGCTGGTTTTCCTTCAGCTGAACCAGGTGGGCAGTGAAGACACTGAAGCTTAGGCAACCGCCGCCAGATAAAGTGGAGAAATCAAAATGTTTCAGACAGGGTGGTGTAGGGGACAAACGTGGCATTTTATTGGGTGATAAATAATCTAACTAGACACTGATCAATTAATCTGGTATTTCTTTGACATCACAATCCATTTTAATGCTGATATATTTCTGTGTTTAATGTTTTACCCCTAAATGCAGTGTTTCCCAAACTCGGTCCTGGGGACTCCAAGGGGTGCACGTTTTGGTTTTTGCCCTAGCACTACACAGCTGATTCAAATAATTAACTCATCATCAAGCTTTAATTATTTGAATCAGCTGTGGAGCGCTAGGGCAAAGAGTTTGAGAAATTCTGCCTAAACGAGTGACATGAATGTTGTAATCTATTTCAGTCACTTGAGGGCTAATGTATTTTTGTATCAGTTGTCCGGGGACAATGCACCCCAGTCTTAGGTATCCATGGCTGCGCTACACACACAAAATAACACAATTAATAATAATACAGGCTCACATTAACCTCACCCCAAGCCCTCCACAATTCTCCATGATTAAATAAGCTTTTCAATGTTTAATAAATTACATATACTCCCCAAAGGAGAAATAAAAAAACACATTATTATTGTAATTTTATAGTTTATAACTCGGGGTTGCTATGCATGGTTATTTCCACCTCACCATTGCAGTGTTCTCTCAGTTTATACCACAACAATATTATGGTTGACACTTAAAAATGCAAAGATATCTCCAATTACTAAGGGATAGAATTATATGAACATTTTACATTTTGGGGAATATTTTAAAAAGCACACGTTACATTTTGCGTAACAGCAATGTGAAGCTGACTGTAGAAAGATTCAATGCTCTGCTATGTAACCTTCAGCAATATGACATACACAGCACTTTATTACAGAGCTATTATGACAGACAATTATTAAAGGTTCAAGTTTTTAATTGATTTGTGGAGTTCTGTCATTTTGTCTATGTGTCTTTGTTTTGACCAGCTTTCCTTTCCCTACCATTTCCACCATTTTACCCACCCACACTTTGCTCACACACTTCATTTTTCTCATATTCTCTCATTCGACCTGTAACCCTCTCTCTAAGGGTGCGTTCGTAAATTAATCAGTTATTCTGCGTTCTGTAAGTGTCAGTCAGTGGGAGGAATAGGATTATGAAGATGATGATTGATGTCATTAATGCAATGAAAGCTGTGAGTAGGGCTATGTCTGTGACCTATGTCCTGACACCTTTCACAACTCTGCTAATCCCTGGGATAATACTCCAACTGCAGCCCCAGCAGTTGCTGCTGCCCCAGCAGGCCACGCAGCGGAGAAGAGATACATACAGACGTGGTTTATTATGCAAAACAGCAATAAAACCAAGGAACATTATATGGAATAATATTAAACAACTGGTGGTTTGTTATGCAAACCAGAAATACAAGGAGCATTATATGGAATAAGATTAAACAACTGGTGGTTTATTATGCACGCCAGAAATACAAGGAGTATTATATGGAATAAGATTAAACAATTGGGAATAATTATGTGTAGGCCTACTATATAATATTACTGAATGATTATGATAGCTGATAATTAATATCATAACAATAATCATCAGCATAGTCATCATCCCCATTACTGTCATCCCCATCATCATTACCACAGTCAAATAATTTAGCTAGCTATTATCAGCACAATTTCGGGTAGTTAGTAGACCTAAAAGTATTACCTGTAGGCTGTAGCAGCCCATTTCTTAGCGGTCTAACCAACAGGTCTCGCTCCAAAAAGTTCCTAAAACTGTGACATTGCAGCTTCCGTACTATGGACTACTCCAGCCACAACATCAACTAGCTAGCTAACCTACTTTTACAATCATTGTTGTCAAATAACTTCAAAAGTGGTATATCTTCAGCGTGTGTTACATCCTATCCGGACGAAATAGAATAAAATAGGTATTCGCAACATGCTATCTATAAACAGTACGCTTGCTATGAAATTAAAATTAACCGACAGTCAGCAAGCTAGCTAACGTTAGCTAGCTCTGACAGGGACAGCTAGCTTTCTAGTTAGCTAACGACGTTAACAGTTTGGTTGTGAAGTTGCCGAGGTTTTACATAGTTTCGACGTATTACTGAAGTTAGTTAGTTAACTAGCTGTAATTGTCTATAACCGGTTAGCGTAGCTACAAATGAGTAGCTAGCTAGTTGCTAATTTCAGTTTCACAAAAATATTGTTGCAAAAGGTAGCTAGCTAGCAAGAGATAGGCCACTCGCTACTATGTAGCCAGTTTAATGCTGTCTGGTCAGTTCGGCGCTATATTGTAACCAAATCAGTGCTAGAGAGATCAGCAGCAGTTAACGTTAGTCTGTTGTAGTAGGCAATAATATCCCAGTGGACACAGTTATCTAGCTAGCTACAGACGTACGATTCTGGCTTATTATTAGTACAGTGTTAGCTAGTATTTTCGTTTTAGTAGTAGATTAGGCGGACAGCGGGATGTCTAGGGGATTAAGTCTAGCAATGATATAGTTTTGTTGTTATATTTTCTAAACAATGTTTATAATGCATGCAACGGCTCCCAAATGAATTCTTACATAAGGCTACATTTGTTATTTTCTTTGACTACATAAAATCTGATGCGTCTGAGGTTATTATACAAAACACTTAAGATAAATCGGTTTATTTATTTTGAAGAGTAGCCACATAAACATTTGAAATGTCTGGAGACGGCTCGGATAGTAGTAGTAGCGAGGACTCCGATACTGGGATCCGGAGGAAAGCCTGCACTGTCAAACATGAGATCACTAATGGTAAGTAACCATCAAAGTAAACTACTGTTTCATAATGTATTATTTGAACCTGTCAAAGGATTTGAATATGCTATACACTTTGGGTAAATGTTGCCCATCAGTATTTCAGTGAATGAATAGAACAGGCTTCCCCAATTCAAGTCGATGGTGCACTGGTGGAGATTGAGGGTGTACCCAGTTGGAGAAAAGCAGGAAGTAAAAGCAGGAAGTGTACCCATCAATATGTGCTTTGATTTGTTTGATTTAGTTCTACTGACCTTACAAAAAATACATTCCATTGCATGAGCCACATCTGTTAACATCATTTGAATGAACATTATGCTTTACCATGGAAATTATTGTATCACAATACCAGGCAGCCATTGTGAGTGTACCCATGAGTTTAACAGTCAAATTGCCACGGTTATAGGTTCCCTGCCCGTTCTATTCATTCTAGTTCTATGACCCGACACCTGGGACCACAGCAATGGATGAATGCAAGCACACCATCAATCATGTTTGTTGTGGTGTCACAAAATATTCACAGTTTACTGTGCTTAGCTGTGTTTCCTCAGTGTGTGTGTGCACGAGTGTGTGTTGTGTGTGCGCAAGCACTGATACTGTACTCTCTCCCGCATGCCAGCGAACCTCACGGGCCATACTGAGAGAGTGGGCATGGAGAACTTTGAGCTGCTCAAAGTCTTGGGCACAGGAGGTGAGTCTCACTGTGCCGATCTGGGGTTCATAGCATAGGGTCATGGTGTTATTGGAGACCTGGATAACTTCATTTTACTGTCTATTTTTTGTAGAACATTTAGAATAAATCATATCAAATGTAGTGGAGGCTCCTGGGTGGGTGGTAGGGGCTACAATCAAATGTGATGCAGAGTTTTCCATTCTGTGCTGTGTGTCTCTGTCTAGCCTATGGGAAAGTGTTTCTGGTCAGAAAGAACAGTGGTCATGATGAAGGGAAGCTGTATGCCATGAAGGTGAGTCTCTGTGACATTGGTCCAAAGACAACCCAAGCATTGACATTGTCTGATGTAGGGAGAATTTATGGGCGGTTGACTGACTGTTGATGATTATGTCTCAGGTGCTGAAGAAAGCAGCCATCGTTCAGAAGGCAAAGACTGCAGAGCACACGCGTACAGAGAGACAGGTGCTGGAGCACATCCGCCAGTCCCCGTTCCTGGTCACACTGCACTATGCCTTCCAGACCCAGACTAAGCTCCATCTCATCTTGGGTGAGCGTTGGGTCAAAAAGACCCATACATGGAACTCTCCGGCTATGATCTTGAAGTGCTAAAAGTGTATCTTTCTGTGTGTTTACTGTATGTTTCTGTCTATATGCCTGTGTATGTGTGTGGTTTGTGTTTATCTATTCAAGTGTTATATGTATCTGTGCACGTGTGTATAGACTATGTGAGTGGAGGGGAGATGTTCACACACTTGTACCAGCGGGATCACTTCTCAGAGGAAGAGGTGCGGATTTACATCGGGGAGATTATCCTGGCCCTGGAGCACCTCCACAAGGTATGTTATCGAGCATTTCTGTCCTTTACATTACTTGGCAGATATTCCATTCTATTTACTTCCTACATGTTAATCTTACATAATTACGTGAAGGCTAGATTCTATCTTCTCTCTGTTAATTGTATGTTATCTTGTGTATGTAACTTCCTGTTCGGTATGATTCGTACAGCTGGGCATCGTGTACCGGGACATCAAGTTAGAGAACATCCTCTTGGACAGCGAGGGACATTTAGTGCTGACAGATTTTGGGCTCAGCAAAGAGTTCCTGGAGGAGGAGGTACGTAAAAAAAAAAAGGAAACCCTTGCTTCTATTTGTGTGGATGCAATCTGTGCATGTATGTATCCATGCATATATTTTTGTCACTACAGACTAGTCTTATCTGGTTTTCAGGGATACAGCTAATTCAATCTAGCTTCCTTTTCCGCTGAAAACTGCATGTGGGAACTCAGACGTTTTCTTTTACGCCTGCTACGTTAGGTTACTACAGACTGAGAGGTGTGTTTATTTTCCCCACTACAGAAGGAAAGGACGTATTCGTTCTGTGGCACCATAGAGTACATGGCTCCAGAGATCATCAGGGGGAAGTCTGGTCATGGAAAGGTAAGAGTTAACCCATCACACAGGGAGAAAACTTTGGACATGCGCTGTGAGCTACAGCATTTTATTACACATCAATTACTGTAGAACACAAAGAGTCATCTTTCGTTTATTTTATCATCCTTCCTTTCTCCAGTCGGTAGATTGGTGGAGTCTGGGGATCCTGATGTTTGAGTTACTGACGGGGGCATCGCCATTCACCCTGGAGGGGGAGAGGAACTCCCAGAGTGAGGTGTCCAAGTGAGTGCTGTGTGTCATCCACCCCTCCTCACAAACACTGGTTCCGTCCCACTCTTTCATCATTGTCTATGGCCCTCGGCAACTTATCAAAATAATGACATCTATTGTAAAGGTGGCTCCTTTCACCCTCTCTTTTAGCTTGCTGTCTGAATACAATAACAAAGAAATTAGTTGTGCTGAGTCCTTTGTGTAACAAAGCCTGCAGCTTAATTAGATATTCTGTTAATGTGTTGCTTTGCAATCGTGTTCTTTATGGCCATAATGGTTGGCTTATAATTAGGGCTGGGTTTACACAGTGTATACAGTGATTGTTCTTCCCTCTTTCTCTTTTTCGTCCCTCCCCCCTTCCTGCCCTTCTCTCAGGCGCATCTTACATTGTGAGCCGCCGTTCCCCTCTATGATCGGCGCCGTAGCTCAGGACCTGTTGAGGAAGCTGTTGGTCAAAGACCCCCACAAGAGACTGGGCTCTGGGCCCCGAAGGGCCGAAGACATCAAGACTCATGCCTTCTTCAAGGTGCTCGTCTTCACTCCTGCTCTGTCTCTAGGCCCATCTCACTCCCTCTCTCTATCTCCCAACTGCCACACACACACACACTCTCACCATTCTCTTCCCATTGCTCTATATTCATAGGGTCTCAGTTGGTCAGACCTGGCTGAGAAGAAGGTAGTCAGCCCATTCAAACCAGAGATCAGGAGTGAGCTGGATACAGGGAACTTTGCTGAGGAGTTCACTGGCATGAATCCTCTCTACTCTCCAGCCAGCACCCCACCAAGCACTGATCGACTGTTCCAGGTACCCCTTACACCCTACCCTCTGCAATATGCAAAATACATACTCTGTGCCTACACTGTCACAGAAAGACACCTTTTAATAGTCCCTCCACAAATAAGACTCTTCTCATTATGGTAGGAGACTATAACACAGTGTTAAGTACCTCAATGGACCGTAAAGGAAATCACTCTACAAACTATCATCACCGTGCCCTTAAGGAAATCACAAATATTATGGACACATTAGAAATAGTAGATATTTGGAGACTAAAAAACCCTGACCTAGTGAGATATACATGGAGGAGACTTAATCAAGCTAGTCGTCTTGACTACTTTCTTGTCTCGTTGTCTCTTGCATCAAAGGTTAAAAAAGTTTTAAAAGGAGACAGAATGCGATCGGATCATCATCTAATTGGCCTTCACATAACTCATAGAATTTCCATGTGTACGGGGATATTGGACATTTTAAGTTTACTGGAGGACAACTTATTTTTAACTAAGACAAAATAATTTATAACATAATTTTCCCAGTATAATATAGGAACAGCAAATCCACTTATTGTTTGGCATACCTTTAAATGTACCATCGGAGGTCATTCAATTCAATATTCATCAATAATAAAAAAGCTGTTTCTGGCTAAAGAGACAAGACTAACAAGGGAAATACATGAACTAATAGTACAGGTAGATAGCAATAAAAATGATACTACAGAGCAGGGGTTCTTAAACTTTTTCAGCCTGGGACCCAAATGAGAAATTCTGTGTTTTCCTGGGACCCAAGCTTACAAAAACAAGCAACTATACATAAATATCGATACATTTCATTGCCCTTATGACCATTAACAAATGCAACATAGACAAAGAACAATTAAATGAATTACCCATATAAAATAGCTATTCATGTTTATTTTTCCCCATTAAAACACTCTTACATATGTGTCTAGGTTGGACCTGTTGCTGTTAAAATACAATAATTGACTGGAATAATCTGATTGATCACATCACACAGATGTAGACCATAAAACACACACACACAGTCCTAATGGTAGGTGTGTGACTGGTTGAAGTTTTCAACAAGCAGGTCTATTCTGGGCTCAGTTTTTGACAGTTGAGAACCCTGACTCGCACAGGTATGTGGTGCCAAACTGGATCAGAACATCTACTGCTTTCTCAATCAGTTTCTCAGCCTCAAAAGGCATCTTGCGTCTATCAGTGTATTCCAGTACAGAATAAAAATGATTGCTTGTATTTTAACAGCAACAGTTTTATTTCCATCTGTACTGTTACTAGGGTTTCACTACCAGTAGCTAGATAGCTTGCTTTGGCTAATGTTAGCTATTAGCTGTGTACAAGGCCAGGGGATTGTTTGAACGAGAAACTCACATCGACTACTATGAGAGTAGTACTCCCTTATTTCTGCTTATCATCACCTGTTATACAATTACAACAATGCCTTGCCAGCTGACTTACTTTTCCACTGTCAAAGCACTGCTTCCTTAAGTATTCTGCCCTGTTCTGAAAGAACTCCCTGGGTTTACCGTCATGCTGTGGATGTTTGTTCAGGACCTGTTGTTTTAATTTGTTCGTTTTGAGAGACTCATTACTAAGCACTTCCCTGCACAAAACACATTGTGGGTGCTCCTCGTTATTTCTTAAAGTTTGTATGAAACCAAGAGAGTGAAACTCATCGCTGTATTTGCGTTTAATGACAATAGAACTTGTGGCTAGCTTGAGTCCATTCGATGACAGCGGTGAGTGATGGCGAGTGGGAATTACATGCCAGTGGCTGACAGCGCATCATCTGCTGCTGAACAACAGCACTGCAGCGTGTGGGTCGCGGAGTGATCTTCAAGAAAACTGCTGAAAAAAATATCTGTTAAACCGCGAAGCACACGGGCATCTCCCTCTCACGCAGCTGCCAAACTGAGCAGAGACACCACTGCTAAGCAGCAGACACCACTGCTGAACAAATCAAATCAAATTTTATTTGTCATGCACACATGGTTAGCAGATGTTAATGCGATTGTAGCGAAATTCTTGTGCTTCTAGTTCCGACCATGCAGTAATATCTAACAAGTAATCTAACCTAACAAGCAGGTCTATTCTGGGCTCAGTTTTTGACAGTTGAGAACCCTGACTCTGCACAGGTATGTGGTGCCAAACTGGATCAGAACATCTACTGCTTTCTCAATCAGTTTCTCAGCCTCAAAAGGATCTTGCGTCTATCAGTGTATTCCAGTTCAGAATAAAAATGATTGCTTGTATTTTAACAGCAACAGAGACACCGCTGCTAAGCAGAGAGCGCACTGAACAGAGAGTAGAGACACTGCTGCTAAGCAGAGAGCGCACTGAACAGAGAGTAGAGACACCGCTGCTAAGCAGAGAGCGCACTGAACAGAGAGTAGAGACACTGCTGCTAAGCAGAGAGTGCACTGAACAGAGAGTAGAGACACCGCTGCTAAGCAGAGAGCGCACTGAACAGAGAGTAGAGACACCGCTGCTAAGCAGAGAGCGCACTGAACAGAGAGTGCAGTTGCACTTGGCCAAAATCAATTCCAGTAATTAATGAAATTATTATAAATGTACTCTGACACCTCGCGACCCACCATTAACAGGTCTGCGACCCACTTTGGGTCGCGACCGATACTTTAAGAAAGGCTGCTACAGAGATACAAAATAAATTAAAGGAAAAACAAAAATACCTTGAGGAACTTATCAAGAACAATCTAATGTAATCTATTACAAAAATAAAGCAAACTGGATGGAATATGGAGAAAAATGCACAAAATACTTTCTGAATCTCCAACACAGGAACACTAATAAAGATAATTAGCAGAAACTCTTTACTGAAGACGGAGTCATCTATGATTCTCCAAATTATATTTTAAAAGAGGAAGCTAAACATTTTAAGCAGATGTTCTCTTTTCCATCTCATCCTCTCCCACTGATTGAAGATTACGGTAAAGAATTCTTTCCAAATAATACAAAAAATGGAAAATTAACAAATGTACAGAAAGATCAGTGCGAAGGCCAAATTACAGAGGAATAACTTTTTGATGCTATTAAATCCTTTCAGTCTGGAAAACCCCAGGGCTTGATGGCATACTGGTAGAGGTATATCAAGCCTTTTTTGATATACTAAAAGCTCCGTTGTTAGATTGTTTTATCTACTCCTATAGAATTTGTGTCTGTCAGGTACTCAGCAGGAAGGTCTGTTTTCACTATTATTAAAACAAGACCCAGATGGCAAATATAAAGATCCAGTCTATCTAAAAAACTGGAGGCCCCTTACACTTCAAAAATACTAGCGAAATGCATAGCACTCAGAATTAAAAGGGTTTTACCAGGTATTGTTCATCCTGATCAGACAGGTTTTTTCTACATGGACGATACATTGGAGATAATATATGACAACTACTATAAATAATATAACATCATGAAACATCTAAGAAGCCAGGCCTGGTATTTATAGCGGATTTTGAAAAGGCATTTGATAAAGTAAGACTGGCTTTTATTTATAAATGCCAGAATTTTTTTCAATTTCGGTGATTCTCTTATAAAATGGGTAAAAGTAATATATAGCAACCCCAGGGGTAAAATAGTAAATAACGCCTACTTCTCAGAGAGTTTTGAATGGGATGTAATAAATGTATAATTAGTCACTTTAAACAATGCCACTTTATATAATGTTTACATACCCTACATTACTCATCTCATATGTATATACTGCACTCTATGCCATCTACTGCATCCTGCCTATGCCGTTCGGCCATCGCTCATCCGTATATTTAAAGGTACATATTCTTATTCATTCCTTTACACTTGTTTGTATAAGGTAGTTATTGTTAGATTACTTGTTAGATGTTACTGGATGGTCGGAACTAGAATCACAAGCATTTCGCTACACTCGCATTAACATCTGCGAACCATGTGTATGTGACCAATAAAATTTGATTTGATTTTGAATTGTTAAGTGGAGTTAAACAAGGGTGTCCGCTGTCACCATATCTATTCGTTATGGCCATCGAAATGCTAGCTATTAAAATCAGATCCAATAACAACATTAGAGGATTAGAAATCAAAGGCTTAATAACAAAGGTGTCCATGTGTGCAGATGACTCAAGTTTTATATTAAGTCTGCAAGCTAGATCCCTGCAATGTCTCATTGAAGATCTAGATAACTTTTATGGACTCTCTGGACTAAAAACCTAATTATGATAACTGTACAATATTACGTATTGGATCTTTAAAAAGCCAAACTTTTACATTACCCAGCAGTTTACCTATAAAATGGTCTGCTGGTGAAGTAGCCATACTTGGTATTCATATCTCAAAATATATAAATAAGCTCTCCACAATGGATTTCAATCGAAAACTTGTAAAAATAGACAAGATCGTGCAACCATGAAGAGGTAAATACCTGTCTATTTATGGAAAAATTGCCCTGATTTAACTCCTTAGTCATATCTCAGTTTACTCACTTACGTATGGCGCTGCCTACTCCTGATGCTTTGTTTTTCAAATCATATGAGCAAAAACTATTTTGCTTTATCTGGGATGCTAAACCAGACAAAATAAAGCGTGCTTATCTATATAATGAATATGAATTGGGTGGGTTGAGATTATTAAATATAAAAGCACTAAACCTCTCTCTAAAAGCTTCACTTATTCCAAAGTTTTACTTGAACCCTAAATGGTTCTCAAGTAGATTACTAAAAAAAGCTCATCCATTGTTTAAAAATGGCCTTTGTGCAGATTGCCATGTCTCATTTTCGGTTAATTGAAAATGATACTTTTTTCAAAGTATCTCTCTTAAACAAGCATTGCAGAGCTGGCTATAATTTCAATTTCATCCCCCTGAAAAGATAGAACAAATATTATGGCTGAACTCAAATGTGCTGGTTGATAAAATACCTGTATTTATGGAAAGATGTTTGAAAAGGGTATTTTGTTCTTAAATTATATTGTAAATTGGAATGGTAGAGTTATGTCTTTCATGGAGTTATCAGAATTGTACGGGAAGGTCTGCTCAATCCAAGAGTATAACCAATTGATTACAGCATTACCCCAAAAATGGCGGAGGCTGGTGGCAGCGGGAGGAGGTAGGGAACTGGTCTGTCTGCCCACTATAAAGGATCAAAACTTGCGGAGGAATAAAACTTATCATAAATAGGAAAGTATACCAGTTTCATTTGAGGACCAGTATGTTGATAACTGCCATACAGATTGCAAAATAGTTGGGAAGAGATTTTTGATGTACAGATTCCGTGGTACAGGGTGTATTAGTTGATATATAAAACAACGCAAGATTCAAGACTTCGTGCTTTTCAGCTAAAATTATTATATAGAATTCTTGCCACCAACAAAATGTTGAATATTTGGGGCATAAAATCATCCAAGCTCTGCAGATTTTGTTGTGAGGATACAGAATCAATAGACCATTTATTTTGGTATTGCCCACAGGTAGCCTGTTTCTGGTCTCAGGTTCAGGAATGGCTGAAAATGCATGCTGTAGCATTGATCTAAAATTCACCCTAGCAATAGTACTGTTAGGAGATCTGGAGAGACCGGGTCAGTCAATTACTAATACTCTTAGTAAAAGTATTTATCTTCACCTCGCAATCTGTGGATTCTATTCGATTAGATAGATTGAAATTGTACGTTAAACATCACAGCATAGTTGAAAGATATATATGTTGCGTAGAAATCTGAAGAGGGTGGCCAGCAGAGATATGTGGGATGGGCTGAGGGAAGCTGAAGGTTGGGGTGTGGAATTGGAGACAAGTGGGAGTGGAGGGGAGTTGCTGGGCAGGAGATAGAATGATGGTAAAAAAATAAAGTCTAAATAAAACATAATAAAACCTAAGTTTGAATGACACTGATGGGCAGTGTTTTTACAGGTAATGCTGGTTTGCCTGAGGCTGATGCTGATGTTTGTGCACATGCATATACACACACACTCATTCAAATACACACATACACAGACACACACATATGTAGATAGTGCCAGACATGCACTCAAACATATACAGTTGGCCTTGCCGTTTTGATTTTAGTTGTCCTTGATGTCCTTTGTTTTTTTTTTTCATTGTTTTCTGTTTACTTTTGTCTTTCTTTTTTCTCATGAGCTCATTTTCTTGGTTGTTGGTGCATAGGGGGTGTTCTTGGGGATGGTGAATGGAATTCATTTTATTTTCTATTTTATTTTTCTTGGGGGTGACTGTGGGAGGGGTCTCGGATGGTTGAGGGACAGCTATGGTGAACTGTGGGGGAATCTTGGAGGGTTTGGGTCCCTGTTTTTTTGGCCTTGTGGGAGATCTGTTGATGTGCCCGTGAGCAGGGCATTGACCCTGGATGGCTCTGTGTGTCGCTCTGCATGGGAGTCTGTTGGATGACTGGTGTGATGTAGTTGTTGAGCGGCTTCACTGCAAGTATATTATATGTTTTGGATGTTCAATAAAATAAAAAGACTCTTCTCTTCCATTTCAGGGCTACTCTTTCGTTGCACCCTCCATTCTGTTCAACAAGAATGTGGTGATGGGGGACTTCATGGAGGGCCAGATGGGAGCAGAGCGGCCAGGCTCATCCACTGTCCGTCGCAGTGCTATGTTAGCGGTATGGATCTAGTCCTCACATGGCTGTAGGAAAGCCAGTGCTATGTTAGCGGTATGGATCTAGTCCTCACATGGCTGTAGGAAAGCCAGTGCTATGTTAGCGGTATGGATCTAGTCCTCACATGGCTGTAGGAAAGCCAGTGCTATGTTAGCGGTATGGAACTAGTCCTCACATGGCTGTAGGAAAGCCAGTGCTATGTTAGCGGTATGGAACTAGTCCTTACATCGCTGTAGGAAAGCCAGTGCTATGTTAGCGGTATGGATCTAGTCCTCACATGGCTGTAGGAAAGCCAGTGCTATGTTAGCGGTATGGAACTAGTCCTCACATGGCTGTAGGAAAGCCAGTGCTATGTTAGTGGTATGGAACTAGTCCTCACATGGCTGTAGGAAAGCCAGTGCTATGTTAGCGGTATGGAACTAGTCCTCACATGGCTGTAGGAAAGCCAGTGCTATGTTAGCGGTATGGAACTAGTCCTCACATGGCTGTAGGAAAGCCAGTGCTATGTTAGTGGTATGGAACTAGTCCTCACATGGCTGTAGGAAAGCCAGTGCTATGTTAGCGGTATGGAACTAGTCCTTACATCGCTGTAGGAAAGCCAGTGCTATGTTAGCGGTATGGATCTAGTCCTCACATGGCTGTAGGAAAGCCAGTGCTATGTTAGCGGTATGGATCTAGTCCTCACATGGCTGTAGGAAAGCCAGTGCTATGTTAGAGGTATGGATCTAGTCCTGACCTGGCTGTAGGAAAGCCAGTGCTGTTAGCGGTATGGAACTAGTCTTGACCTGGCTGTATGAATGTTGTTAGGTGAATGTATTACGTCAGGTCTTGCTGGTTGGCCTGTCCAGACAGCAATTTAAAGATTTAACAAGGGTAAGATTTGGACACGTTCTGCAGTTTCCTGTGCAGTTGTATTTGACTTCCCTCTCTTGTCCTCTGCAGGACTCTATGTTCTTCCAGCTGTATGAGCTGTGCCTGCAGGGGGCGCCCCTGGGCGAGGGCAGCTTCTCTGTATGCAGGAAGTGTCGACACCATCAGAGTGGCCATGAGTACGCCGTTAAGATCATCAGCCGCAGGTGAGTCAGCCGGGGTGTGGCGCTGGCTGAGACTCTCTCACGCGCTAATGCAATGTGTCATTGTTACACCAGCATGATGAATTACATACTTCACGCTGCTGTGTTTTAATGCCTATTCCATGGCATTTTGTTATTTATTTATTTTATTTTAAGGGGGTAGGGCGCTTGGCATTACCAACCACAGTATTTTTCAGACCAGTTAGTACATACTAGCAACACGCATAACCACCAAACCAGACAGGCAAATTCAGGGAAGCTAAGACAACCCAAGCCAAGGACAAATCGTCTTAAATCTACAGTTTTATATAGAGCCATAGTTGAGTGGAACTCTTTACCAATCCATATTTCTCAGGCAAAAAGTAAATCCACCTTCAAGAAAAAAATGTGATAGACCATATGACTGGACAGGAAATAGAAAGCATCAACTGAATGTTAAATGTGTTTCCTGTCAGGTATTTTAATTGTTTGTATTGTCTACTTGTTGAATATTTGTGAAGTCTTGATTTGTGTTTGTAATGTCTTGTTAATTGGTGTTGGACCCCAGGAAGATTAGCTAGTGTTACGGTGTTAGCTAATGGTGATCCTAATAAAATAAAATAAAATAAAAAATGACCACAGCCGTTTCATAAGCTGTTTGGCGCACTGGGGTGCTTTGTGTTGTTGACCTTTATTGTGTGAATGCCTTGGAACCCTCTCTCTCTCTCCTGCTTGTTAGAATGGAAGTGAACACTCAGAGGGAGATTGCTGCTCTCAGGCAGTGTGAGGCTCACCCCAACATTGTCAAACTGCATGAGGTCTACACTGATCAGGTACAGAAGGATGATATTATGCACATGCACCCACCTTCAAGCACTAACAACTACAGGCACCCACCTTCAAGCACTAACAACTACAGGCACCCACCTTCAAGCACTAACAACTACAGGCACCCACCTTCAAGCACTAACAACTACAGGTACCCACCTTCAAGCACTAACAACTACATGCACCCACCTTCAAGCACTAACAACTACAGGCACCCACCTTCAAGCACTAACAACTACAGGTACCCACCTTCAAGCACTAACAACTACAGGCACCCACCTTCAAGCACTAACAACTACAGGCACCCACCTTCAAGCACTAACAACTACAGGCACCCACCTTCAAGCACTAACAACTACAGGCACCCACCTTCAAGCACTAACAACTACATGCACCCACCTTCAAGCACTAACAACTACAGGCACCCACCTTCAAGCACTAACAACTACAGGCACCCACCTTCAAGCACTAACAACTACAGGCACCCACCTTCAAGCACTAACAACTACATGCACCCACCTTCAAGCACTAACAACTACATGCACCCACCTTCAAGCACTAACAACTACAGGCACCCACCTTCAAGCACTAACAACTACAGGCACCCACCTTCAAGCACTAACAACTACAGGCACCCACCTTCAAGCACTAACAACTACAGGCACCCACCTTCAAGCACTAACAACTACAGGCACCCACCTTCAAGCACTAACAACTACAGGCACCCACCTTCAAGCACTAACAACTACAGGCACCCACCTTCAAGCACTAACAACTACAGGCACCCACCTTCAAGCACTAACAACTACAGGCACCCACCTTCAAGCACTAACAACTACAGGCACCCACCTTCAAGCACTAACAACTACAGGCACCCACCTTCAAGCACTAACAACTACAGGCACCCACCTTCAAGCACTAACAACTACAGGCACCCACCTTCAAGCACTAACAACTACAGGCACCCACCTTCAAGCACTAACAACTACAGGCACCCACCTTCAAGCACTAACAACTACAGGCACCCACCTTCAAGCACTAACAACTACAGGCACCCACCTTCAAGCACTAACAACTACAGGCACCCACCTTCAAGCACTAACAACTACAGGCACCCACCTTCAAGCACTAACAACTACAGGCACCCACCTTCAAGCACTAACAACTACAGGCACCCACCTTCAAGCACTAACAACTACAGGCACCCACCTTCAAGCACTAACAACTACAGGCACCCACCTTCAAGCACTAACAACTACAGGCACCCACCTTCAAGCACTAACAACTACAGGCACCCACCTTCAAGCACTAACAACTACAGGCACCCACCTTCAAGCACTAACAACTACAGGCACCCACCTTCAAGCACTAACAACTACAGGCACCCACCTTCAAGCACTAACAACTACAGGCACCCACCTTCAAGCACTAACAACTACAGGCACCCACCTTCAAGCACTAACAACTACATGCACCCACCTTCAAGCACTAACAACTACAGGCACCCACCTTCAAGCACTAACAACTACAGGCACCCACCTTCAAGCACTAACAACTACAGGCACCCACCTTCAAGCACTAACAACTACAGGCACCCACCTTCAAGCACTAACAACTACAGGCACCCACCTTCAAGCACTAACAACTACAGGCACCCACCTTCAAGCACTAACAACTACAGGCACCCACCTTCAAGCACTAACAACTACAGGCACCCACCTTCAAGCACTAACAACTACAGGCACCCACCTTCAAGCACTAACAACTACAGGCACCCACCTTCAAGCACTAACAACTACAGGCACCCACCTTCAAGCACTAACAACTACAGGCACCCACCTTCAAGCACTAACAACTACAGGCACCCACCTTCAAGCACTAACAACTACAGGCACCCACCTTCAAGCACTAACAACTACAGGCACCCACCTTCAAGCACTAACAACTACAGGCACCCACCTTCAAGCACTAACAACTACAGGCACCCACCTTCAAGCACTAACAACTACAGGCACCCACCTTCAAGCACTAACAACTACAGGCATCCACCTTCAAGCACTAACAACTACAGGCACCCACCTTCAAGCACTAACAACTACAGGCACCCACCTTCAAGCACTAACAACTACAGGCACCCACCTTCAAGCACTAACAACTACAGGCACCCACCTTCAAGCACTAACAACTACAGGCACCCACCTTCAAGCACTAACAACTACAGGTACCCACCTTCAAGCACTAACAACCACAGGCACCCACCTTCAAGCACTAACAACTACAGGCACCCACCTTCAAGCACTAACAACCACAGGCACCCACCTTCAAGCACTAACAACTACAGGCACCCACCTTCAAGCACTAACAACTACAGGCACCCACCTTCAAGCACTAACAACTACAGGCACCCACCTTCAAGCACTAACAACTACAGGCACCCACCTTCAAGCACTAACAACTACAGGCACCCACCTTCAAGCACTAACAACTACAGGTACCCACCTTCAAGCACTAACAACCACAGGCACCCACCTTCAAGCACTAACAACTACAGGCACCCACCTTCAAGCACTAACAACTACATGCACCCACCTTCAAGCACTAACAACTACAGGCACCCACCTTCAAGCACTAACAACTACAGGCATCCACCTTCAAGCACTAACAACTACAGGCACCCACCTTCAAGCACTAACAACTACAGGCACCCACCTTCAAGCACTAACAACTACAGGCACCCACCTTCAAGCACTAACAACTACATGCACCCACCTTCAAGCACTAACAACTACAGGCACCCACCTTCAAGCACTAACAACTACAGGCATCCACCTTCAAGCACTAACAACTACAGGCACCCACCTTCAAGCACTAACAACTACAGGCACCCACCTTCAAGCACTAACAACTACAGGCACCCACCTTCAAGCACTAACAACTACAGGCACCCACCTTCAAGCACTAACAACTACAGGCACCCACCTTCAAGCACTAACAACTACAGGCACCCACCTTCAAGCACTAACAACTACAGGCACCCACCTTCAAGCACTAACAACTACAGGCACCCACCTTCAAGCACTAACAACTACAGGCACCCACCTTCAAGCACTAACAACCACAGGCATTTTCTTTCTCTTCTCCTTGGCTGTGTTTACTTACAAGGTTTCAGGTCTTGAATCACAATATTTGACATTTGGGGTATTTATTGGGGGACTTAATCAATCATGCAGCAAGAAACTATTTTCTCATCATACAACCTTATTATTTTCTCTCTCCCCACCCCCTCTTTTCCATCCCCCCCACCTCCCTCTCTTTCCCCACCCTCCCTCCTTCTCTCTCCCTCCTCTCTCTCAGTTCCATACATACCTGGTGATGGAGCTGCTGCGTGGGGGGGAGCTGCTGGAGAGGATCAAGAAGAAGAAGCTGTTTGGGGAATCAGAGGCCAGTCAGCTGCTCAGGAGCCTGGTGTCAGCTGTCGGGTTCATGCACGAGGCTGGAGTGGTGCATAGAGACCTCAAACCAGAGGTAGGCCAACAGACAGACACAGACAGCGAGAGAGAGGGAGTCTAAATATATTCTATAGAAATGTATGGCCCGAAAGAAGTCATTGAGTTTGCAGCAAAAGTACTCTGTACCAACCAAAGCCTGTAGCCAGTGAGTATGATGAGATCAAAGTCTTTAGCAATGCTGTAAAAACCACCAAGCATGGCCTATCAGGTTTATGATTTTATTTTGTTGGTTCAGGCTAAAATAAATTGACATTTGTTGCTCCATTACATCAGCCAATGACTGTAACCTTCTGTTGACTGTGTTGTTCCTGCACGGCCCACTCACTTCCCTGCTCGCTCGCTCTCTCTCTCTTTCCTTTTCTCATTTCCAGAATGTGCTGTTTGCAGACGAGGGGGAGGACTCGGTGCTGAAGGTGATAGATTTTGGTTTTGCCCGGCTGTGCCCTGCGGGCAGCGCCCCCCTGCAGACTCCCTGCTTCACACTGCAGTACGCTGCTCCTGAGCTCTTCCACAGCACCGGTTACGACCAGGCCTGCGACCTCTGGAGCCTTGGGGTTATCCTGGTACTTACTCTCCTAACTGACTCTGTAATGTGTCATTAGTAAAACTAATTATCGTTATGTTATTAATGACTGTGTGTGTCCGTCCGTCCGGCAGTACACCATGCTGTCAGGACAGGTGCCCTTCCAGAGTAAGCAGCAGCAGCGAGCGGGGATGACCTCATCTTATGCTGCTGACATCATGCATAAAATTAAAGAGGGAGACTTCTCGTTGGCTGGAGAAGCCTGGAAGGGTGTGTCAGGGGAGGCTAAAGAGCTTGTGAAAGGTATGTTCTGCATCCCTTACATGATCCTTATTCACTCATTGACATGATCCAAATCACATTTTATTTGTCACGTGCCGAATACAACAGAATACAACCTTACAGTGAAATGCTTACTTACAAGCCCTTAACCAACAATGCTTTAAGAAGTTTTTTCGAAAAAGAAGTGTTAAATAAAAAGTAACAAATAATTAAACAGCAGCAGTAAAATAACAATAGCAAGGCTATATACAGGGGGTACCGGTACAGAGTCAATGTGCGGGGGCACCGGTTAGTTGAGTTAATTGAGGTAATATGTACATGAAAGTAGAGTTAAAGTAAATATGCAAAGATAATAAACAGAGAGTAGCAGCAGCATAAAAGAGGGGTCTGGGTAGCCCTTTGATTAGCTGTTCAGGAGTCTTATGACTTTGGGGTAGAACCTGTTAAGAAGCCTTTTGGACCTAGACTTGGCGCTCTGGTACCACTTGCTGTGCAGTAGCAGAGATAACAGACTAGGGTGGCTGGAGTCTTTGAAAATTTTTATGGCTTTCCTATGACACCACCTGGTATAGAGGTCCTGGATGGCAGGAAGCTTGTCCCCAGTGATGTACTGGGCCGTACGCACTACCCTCTGTAGTGGGCCTTGCGGTCGGAGGCCAAGAAGTTGCCATGCCAGGCAGTGATGCAACCAGTCAGGATGCTCTCGATGGTGCAGCTGTAGAACGTTTTGAGGATCTGAGGACCCATGCCAAATCTTTTCAGTCTCCTGAGGAGGAATAGGTTTTGTCGTGCCCTCTTCACAACTGTCTTAGTGTGCTTGGACCATGTTAGTTTGTTGGTGATGTGGACACCAAGGAACTTGAAGCTCTCCAACCTGCTCCACTGCAGCCCCGTCAATGAGAATGGGGGCGTGCTCGGTCCTCCTTTTCCTGTAGTCGACAATCATCAATCAATCACGATGCAATTATTCCTTCTCCATTCACTCAATCTTTTAAACATATACCCCGCCATTATCTGTCCCTGCCCTCGCTCACTTTCCTCTTTTCTGTCATGCTTTCTCTGCCCCTCCCTGCTCCTTCCTTTCTTGTCTCTCTCCCTCTTCTAAACTAACCCCCCCTCCCTGCCCAACCTTTCATATTTTTCATTTTTGCTTGCCCTCCCTACTTCCCTCCCTCCCTAACTCTTCTAAACCTCCTTCCTTCCTGTTTGTGTTCAGGGCTTCTGACGGTGGATCCAGAGAGGCGTCTCAAGCTGTCTGCTCTGAGAGAGAACAGCTGGCTGCAGGGCGGGGCCATCCTATCCTCCACCCCCCTCTGCACCCCAGATGTGCTAGAGTCCAGCGGCCCCATCGTCCGCTCCTATGTCAACGCCACCTACAAGGTAATGGAATTCCAGTGGGAAGAAAGTATACATTTCTATAACTAGTAGATTACATTCCTTGTGTTCTTTTATTTATATATATTTTTTGTATTTTTCTACTCTCCCAATCAAATCAAAGTTTATTTGCCATATGCAGAGTATAGCGTATTGTACGCATTACAATTAAATTCTTACTCACTCGCAAGCTCTCCTCTCCAACAGTGCAACATCTATAAAAAAGTATTCAATCCAAAATTAAATTAAATGTAGTAGTAAAACAGAGAACGCAATATAAAAAAACACTATAGGAATATAATAAAGGGTATGCGCAATATAATGACAATAGAGAAATAACCACAATAGAGAAATATAATGGAGGTGTATGTGCATTGTAATAAAATAGGTAGGTTATATTTAAGCAGTAAGGCCAGAGGTGTGGCATATGGCCATTATACCACAGCTAACGGCTGTTCTTCAGCACGGCGGAGTGCCTGGACACAGCGCTGAGCCGTGGTATATTGGCCATATACCACAAATCCCAGAGGTGCCTTATTGCTATTATAAACTGGTTACCAACATAATTAGAGCAGTAAAAATAAATGTTTTGTTGTACCCATGGTAAACGGTCTGATATACCACGGCTGTCAGCCAATCAGCATTCAGAGCTCAATTCACCCAGTTTATAATATTGTATGAACTATTGTATGTACATCCTCTCTCCATTAGGCGTTCAACAAGGGGAAGAGGGAGGGCTTCTTTCTGAAGAGTGTTGACAACGCCCCCCTTGCGAAGCGACGCAAGCTCAAGATGACAAGTACAGGTGTGGAGACTCGACGGAGCTCCTCTTGCTCATCCTCTTCCTCCTCTTCCTCAGCTGCCTCTGCCGCTGCAACAAACTCAAAAACACAGCCACAACACCAAACTCTGCCCCCGAAGCTAGAAAAGCACTAGAAGGGGAAGAGGGGGAAGAGTGGGAGGAATAAAGTTAGGAGAAGGAAGCACATTCATTCAGATATGACAGATTGGGATACTGTCTCTGAAAGACCAGAGATGACTTGATTTGAATTCCAAAGTCATCTAGAATCTCCAAATTCTAAGTCTAAGAGCTAATTTATGAACCAACTAAGAGACTAGTTAAATATTTAAGGATTCACCTCCCTGTTTTCTAGAAAGACGATGCTTTTTGCATTATCGTAATGATGCAATGACTTTATCTATATGTGTTTATACCATTTGCAGTAAACTGCAGTAGCTTGTACCATCTCATTTAATTTTCTCAAGAAATGAACTAACATGTAATTTCTTGAATGGAAATAAGCTTTAGACCAGTGTTTTCATAACTCCGGTCTAAAGGATATATATCAGTATGGTAGGTTATGGAAGACTGTTGGCTTTAAGGTCATAGTAATGAAGGTTTCAGTCACCTTGCCAGGGTGACGATGATGAGCATGCAGTTATCCTGATGTTAACGTGTTCTCAGTACCGGAGGGAGGGAGGGAGGGAGGGAGGGAGGGAGGGAGGGAGGGGTAAAGGGGTAAAGGGAAATGAGGAGCCATAATGAGCACAAGCCATATATACATAGGGAGGTCATGACCTCTACACCGGAGCACTTGTAGATACATACACAGCACTCATCGCATGACAAACCGAGGCAGTGGTTAGGAGTCTGTTGGAAGTCTCTCACTGTATCTAATGGTGTGGTTGAGATTGAGAAATAATGGTGCTACTTTACTATATAAAAGAAAATCTATTATTATTACTGCGGACAGCTGTTCAAGTGAACTTTGACCCTGCGTGATGATCCCAGTCCATGGGACACAGTCTTTGTGACCCAAATGTCCCATACTGCCAATTTACAGGAACCTTAGTATCATTCCCTTTGGCTTGAGATTTCAGCGTTCTATTGACATTGGTCTTGCTGTGTATACTTAACTGGTTCACTGAAGTTCACCTGCGAATCAAATAATGGCATCCATTGTCCTGTGTGTGTGTATATGTGTGCTTCATTAATTAACAACCATCATGATTCTGACTAAATAAGATAAGACGGGGAAATAAAACACTGGGTTATGATAAACATTCTGATTTGATATTATATTCTCATACACAGATGACAGTGCCCTACAGTTCATGGTGTTGAGTTCTTATGAGCAGAGCAACTTTTCGCTATATTTCTCAAAGGGACAAATCAAAATATGAATTATTTTTTACTGTGAGTAAGAATTGTCACCCTGATTTAAAGAATTTAGTGTTTTTTTAAGACATTTCGGTATTTTATCATTGAATGTCAGTTACACTGATCATTTACCAATCACTTTTTTACCCAAATATATTAACTGTTGGTTAGATTTGTACCTGGATATCGCACAAATGTAGTCATTTAATCAGTGATACACATTTCAGCTTTAAAAACAGTGCTTATTTGAGTATTTATTTTTTATTTTTATGGGTTATGATGTTTTTTTCTGATGCTGTGGTAATGGTTTTCAGACTGATTTACCTTTGGTGGGTTTGAGTGTATGTACTGTATGCATGTTGATTGGTTTGCGTGTGCGCAGTTTGACTGGTTCTGGGTATTATATATGCTCTTTTCCTTAGTCTCCACATAAACCATTATTGCAAGTTAATGTAGTAAATATACTTTTTTTTTGTTATTTCTTATAAACATTATTTTGTGTCGGGAACTGTGCTTTTGTTCTATGCTATTGTTTGTATTTTCATTTGGCTGTTGATGTTGTATGTTGTCTTTTTAATGTTATGAATTTGAGATACTATTTTTAATGAGCTACTGCCCATGCCATGTATTGTTGTACTTTTTGGCAAAAAATATCAAATGTTCTCCAAAGCATATCATGATATTGAGATGCACTATGTCACAATAACTTGTAATGCTTTGTTTTGTGTCGAACACTTAAATGTGGAGAAAAATAAATGATTTTACTCAATATTTATTCATGTTCTTAGTCTCTTACATAAATTTGACGTGAGTCTTTTTGCTTAGGAGATAATGACTGATGTATATTTTTAATTCAACTTTGTCTTGAATTTTATGTATCCAGGAAATATTTGTTACATGAGGTACAGTATCGGTTGTGACAGTTGACAGAAATTGACTTTAGTGTTAATGTAACCAGCAGGGGACAGTAGGGTGCTTACCAGTAGCAGGCCAACAGGCACAATGAGCCATTGAAAACCAATAGACAACATGGCTATAATGTGATTATCATTTTGCCATTAATCAAAACTAAACTTGAGTGGATCATTTGAGTGGGAAATTGTGATATATTGAACGTGACACAGATGGATATGGAAGAAACTGTAAATCAAAACCATTCCAATAATTACAGTACAATCTGCAGTCTTGGAAATGACCCAAGGCATGAGCCTGCCTTTGGTAAGAGAGCACGCGAACACACACACACACACACACACTGGGATGGATTAAATGTATACGTGAGCAGATACAGCCAGCCCTTTAACACAGATCCACGCAAACTGCTTTGGCACACCCCAGAGCCCTGCAAACATCACACATAGACTTTGTCTTACATTCCTCCATCAAGCTTTTAAATAATTAAAACAGAAGAGAAGCTCTACTCGTGTCAATGCATCAAGGTTGATTTCATGGCAGACCTACCACTCTATTATCTGCCATCAAAATTGTATTATTTATTTCTAAAAACTCCTTTCATTATTAAGTACCGGTACCTAAACATGACTCCTGTGCACCATATAACCCGAGGAGGAAACATTCCAGCATGTTCTATACTCAACCCAAACAGTTCCAGTGCTATCAGGTAGAAAAGGCAAAACCAGCAATCATGTGACTGGAGGCCAAGAGGGTGTCCGCATGCAAGGTCACTGGTGGGGAGTGCTCATTTGTAAGCCCAAGCACTAGAGTCACATTGACGGATGTGTTGCTGGCGCAGGGAAAACATGGAAGGAATATACGTAAACAAGGCTAACATACAGTGCCTATCGAAAGTCTACACCCCTCTTGGATTTCTTCACATTTTATTGTTACAAATTGGGATTGAAGTGTCATTTTTTTATCAACGATCTCCACAAATTCTAATTTTGTTTAAAGATTCATGAAATATAAAACAATAATATACCTTGATTAGATAAGTATTCACCCCCCTGAGTCAATACATGTTAGAAACACCTTTTGCAGTGATTACAGCTGTGAGTCTTCAGGAAAAATCCTAGAGGAAAACCTACTTCAGTTTACACCGGTAACCAGGAGAGGAATTTACCTTTCAGCAGGACAATAACCTACAACACAAAGTCAAATCTACACTGGAGTTGCTTACCAAGACGACAGTAAATGTTCCTGAGTGGGCAAGTTACAGTTTTGACTTAAATCTTCTTGAAAATCTGTGGCAAGACTTGAAATTGGCTGTTCAGCAATGATCAACAACCAACTTGACAGAGCTTGAAAAGAATAATGGGCAAATATTGCACAATCTAAAGCTCTTAGAGATTTCCCCAGAACCACTCACAGCTATAATTTCTGCCAAACATGTATTGACTCGGGTGTGAATGCTTATGTAATTGAGATATTTCTGTATTTAATTTTCAATAAATGTGCTAAAATTCCTAAAAACATGTTTTCACTTTGTCATTATGGGGTATTGTGTTTAGATGGGTGGGAAAAATATATTTATTCAATTTTGAATTCAGGCTGTAACAAAATGTGGAATAAGTCAAGGGCTATGAATACTGAATACATATGCATGTTTTGGAATATTTTTATTGTGTATATTTGTATTCTTCTTTTCACTCTGTAATTTAGGTCATTATTGTAGAGTCACTACAATGTTGTTGATCCATCCTCAGTTTTTTTCCATCACAGCCATTGAACTCTGTAGCTGTTTTAAAATCACTAATGGCCTCATGGTGACATCTCTAAGCATGTTCCTTCCTGTCCTGCAGCTCAGTTCAGAAGGACAACTGCATCTATGTTGTGTCTGGGTGGTTTAATACATAATTTATAGCATAATTATTAACTTCGCCATGCTTAAAGATATATTCAGTGTCTGATTTGTTATTGTTACCCATCTACCAATCACTGCCCGTCTTTGAGAGGCTCCCTGGTCTTGTAGTTGAATATGTGTTTGAAATTCAGTAATTGACTGAGGGACCTTACAAATGTTGTATGGGGACAGAGGAAGAAGTAGTCATTAAAAAATAATGTCAACCCCTATTATTTCACACAGAGTGAGTTCGTATAAATTCTTATGTGATTTGTTAAGATACATTTTACATCTGAACTAATTTAGGCTTGTCTAAACAAAGGGGGAGAATACTTTTGCAACAACGATATTTTAGTTATTCTAAAAATGTTATTTTCACTTTAATATTATGGAGTATTTTGTGTAGATCAATGACAAAACATTACAATGAAGTCTATTTCAATCCCACTTTGTAACGCAACAAAATGTGAAAAAAATTCAAGGGGGTGTAGAATTTCTATAGGCACTGTATAAGCTAAATCTACATTTAGGCTATTTATCCATTGTGTGTGTGTGTGTGTGTGTGTGTGTGTGTGTGTGTGTGTGTGTGTGTGTGTGTGTGTGTGTGTGTGTGTGTGTGATTCCCCATACAGCATGTGTGGGTGGCAGTGTTAGTGTCCTTATGCTTTGGGAGATGTCTTGCTGAATACTGCATTAGCCATCTGTCATAAGGAGAAGAGGAGGTAAGAGTGATCCTCAGTGTCTGTCCTGTCCCCTTTTACCTCTCCCTGCCTCTCACTCAATGACATTTACACAAGACACTTTAATATTGCAACAGTCAACATCTGTAAGTAGGTCTGGGACATCTGACTTAGAGAGTGTGTGAACAGTACACACACACCCAATCACAGTACACTCTCTCTCCTTTTCCTGTCATTGTGGTGAGTGTCCACTTTACCACTGGCAGTTAAATAGCTTGAAAAATAACAAAACTATCTTTCATTGTTTTATGCCAAGACTTTTTAAACATTAATACACATTTCATTTGAATAGCTCGGCTGTTGAGAGCCTTGGGTTATCATGATCATTGATCAATATTGAATTGGATTATATTTAGGAACAGATTTAAATTTAGGGGAGGATTGTCAGAATTGAATTGGATTATATTTAAGGACCATAAGGACCGATTTCAATTTAGGGAGGGTTGTCAGAATTGAATTGGATTATATTTAAGGACCATAAGGACCGATTTCAATTTAGGGAGGGTTGTCAGAATTGAATTGGATTATATTTAAGGACCATAAGGACCGATTTCAATTTAGGGAGGGTTGTCAGAATTGAATTGGATTATATTTAAGGACCATAAGGACCGATTTAAATTTAGGGAGGGTTGTCAAACTGTTTGTTTTGCTTTGGGGAGGGTTGTGTTGTTTTTTATTGGGCACAGGGGAGGGAAGTGCGGTTTTTCCCTGGTTTACATTCGCTCTTTGCGAATATTTCTTCCATCCTAGCCACATTTCTTCATCTGCTTGCGGGCGCCTTCCTTATACCAAGGTGTTTTGGTATTTCTCTTATGCGCTACGTTTTTCCGCGCGCTAACTTTTACTATACCACAGGTCAATATAGTCTACCAGTGTAACTGTATATCCTGCCCTGTTTCCACCATTCATAGTGTCAATAGTGGTAGGTGGATCGTTTGTCTGGATCTGCAATAGGCCAACTAGCAATCATACCACACATAAAAGTATTTAAAGCTGCATACATTTTCAATATGAATCCACAAGAACAAATAGGAATAGCTGATAGGCAGCAGACCGGAGAGGCCAGGTGCATTATTGCGCATGAAAGAACAATGAAGACATGAAGCATGCAGCTCAAAAAGCCCCCCTATTGATCGGGACAATACAAGTATCCTACCCAACAACTTACAACAACACCACAATGCAAGATATAATTGCATTATTCTTTTCAAGAGTGCAAAATTCTGCAGTGAAGATGTCATTTGAATAGCGGTGCAAAAGACCTGTGATTTGAATGTTTCATTCCATTTGGATCAGTTGTGGGCCTAATCTCGACAATTTATAAGGTCTAGAAAAGCACAGTAGCATTCTGGCTGTATTTTTACTTCTGATACTGAATGCGCTGTCTGTTGCAGATCATGATTCTCCCAAGTCATCCTATAATAATATGGCCACATAGCTCCTGGCAGGCCCAGTTTTTCAGGAAAGCTTAATAAATTCTCTGCATCCTCCAATCCGAGCGGCTATTATGTGATAACCATCTTATGGGTTGATATAAATACTTTCCCCAAAACCTTCTCAATTAAATGTTAACTGCAAAGTAGGCTTACCTGGCAGAAGTATATCATGAGTAAGTATATAAATTGTATCTACTATTTGTTATTTTCAAACTTTCCCATGAAATGTGCAGCAGCAGTACAGAACCATCACTAGCCCTTATATTAGATGCACATTCCTCACTTGCTAGATGTGCAATTAAAGGGCAAGATGCGCAATTAAAGGGGAATTACACTCAAAAATCCAAATGTCTTTGTTTTCTTCCAGACCTAAAATAAATGTGTCTTATGTGATTTAAGCATTGACATGGACTCAGAGCTGGTACCTATATATGCAGGGAGTCAGGAAGCAGGTGCAGAAGGTGAGTTTATTAATAAGAAACATGAAGATAAACAAAACAGGAGTAGCGTACTGAACGTAAACAAAACCAATACTGCCTGAAGACTGAGGCTACTGAGGGCTAAATAAAGGGGAATTAATCAAGGTAATGATGAAGTCCAGGTGTGCATAACGATGGGGAGCAGGTGTGCGTAATGATGGTTGCCAGATGTGCATAATATGGGTTGCCAGGACTGGTGGTTAGTAGACCTGCGACATCGAGCGAGAGAGGTAACAGGAGTAGGCGTGACAGTACCCTCCCCTCCCATCTCCGATGCTCGGCTCCAGACACAGGACGGCCCCAAGGGCGAGGAGCGGGCCGGTCCGGACGGCGGAGATGGAAATCGCAGACAATGTTGGGGTTCAGGATATCGGCCTCCGGAACCCAACAGCGCTCCTCTGGGACATACCGTTCCCAGTCCACCAGGTACTGAAGCCTACCCCCACAACGTTGGGAGTCCAGTAGGGACCTGATGGCATAGGCAGCAGGGACCACAAACCACCGGCCTGGGGAGGGAAACATGAAAAGAGGGTGAGATCCGGTAGTTGGTGGGTAGTTGTAAATGGTAAGTTACCTCATTAACCCTCCGGAGGACATTGAAGGGCCCCAGAAACCGGGGGCTCAGCTTCCGGCAGGGCAGGCAGAGCGAGAGGTTCCTGGTGGTGAGCCATATGCGATCACAAGGATGGAACACGGGAGCCTCACTGCGGTGGTGCTCCACCTGATCCTTCTGACGGCGGACAGCGCGCTCGAGCCTCACGTGGGCATCGCTCCACACTTTCTCTGCACGTTGGAACCACTCTGTCCACTGCAGGGGCCTCGGTCTGGCTCGGAGTCCAGAGCCAGGGTCGGCTGATATCCGAGGACGCACTGGAAGGGAGTCAGCACGGTGGAGTAGTGACGAAGTGAGTTCTGGGCGTATTCTGCCCAGGTAAGGAACCTGGCCCACTCCCCCTGCCGGTCCTGGCAGTGACTCCTTAGGAACCTTCCCAGCTCCTGGTTGGTCCTCTCCACCTGGCCAGTATCTGGATGTGAGGCTGACCGTGGCCCCCAGCTTCTCCATAAAGGCTTTCCAGACCCGCGACGTGAATTGAGGACCACGGTCAGAAACGATGTCCTCCGGAAGGCCATAGTGCCTGAAGACCTGCTGGGAATAGTGCCTCAGAGACCTAGAAAGCGATAGGTAGACCGGAGAGAGGGATAAAACGGCAGGATTTAGAGAATCTGTCAACAACGACCATAATAGTGGTTAAACGATCAGAAAGGGCGAGATCAGTTACAAAGTCTTTGGACAGATGTGACCAAGGCCCCTGAAAAAGTGACGGCCTACACCGGGCCAGTTGTACGCCGCCCTGTGGGACTCCCAATCACGGCCGGTTGTGATACAGCCTGGAATCAAACCAGGGTGTCTGTAGTGACGCCTCAAGCACTGAGATTCAGTGCCTTAGACCGCTGCGCCACTTGGGTAATGATGAAGTCCAGGTGTGCATAACTATGGGGAGCAGTTGTGTTTAATGATGGTTGCCAGATGTGCATAATGTGGGTTGCCAGGACTGGTGGTTAGTAGACCTGCGACGTCGAGTCCCGGAGAGAGGGAACGGGAGTAGGCGTGACAAGAGCATCCAATTTTGTTGTTTCACGAAGAACAATTGTAAAAAAATACAAAAAAAATAAAAACATATTTTGGGAAAACATAAAACAGAATTTGGGAGAAAAAAGTCACTGATTTTATAGGGCCCCCCTTAGAGTTGTTTATTAACCATTATTTTACCAGGTATATTGACAGAAAACAGTGCACTACTTTCTTTTGTACACTAAGGACCCCGGGAAGAGTCGCAGGGGAGAGGAGAAGAGAATGGGCCTATTTGAAAGCTAGAAAAACTTTTTGAAGCTTGTGACTTGTTTCATTAGCTCTCATGCTAGAAATGTTTGGAGACCCCTGACATAGACTGACCTGGTGAATCCAGGTGAAAGCTAGGGTATGATCTGTTATTGATGTCACCTGCTAAATTCACTTCAACTTTTTAAGCCTTGAGACAATTGAGACATGGATTGTGTATGTGTGCCATTCAGAGGGTGAACGGGCAAGACAAAAGATTTTATATGTAATTGTATATGTATTTAATTGTGTAGTGTATGTAATTGTATATGTATTTAATTGTATAGTGTATGTAATTGTATATGTATTTATGTAAAAAAGAGGGACCAGAATGGTAATAAGTTCCCGACTTTATTGTGCAATCCTTGAAAAAATATTTGTACTGTGTGTGTATATGTATTTCTTAAACTGACAAATAAAATCAATCAATCCAAACTGTGCAGTGGCCATTTGATGAATGGAAAGAAACATCTGTTACAAAACATCAAAAAGTTTAATAACATTCTGAGATTGTCAAGCCAAGCCTTCAATACTGGGTAGGCCTACAAGGTAGGTGTCAAGTCCTGCCCAGTATAAGGGGTTATTTGTTATTGTAGTTTGGTCAGGACGTGGCAGGGGTGTGTTTGTTTAGAGTGTTTCGGGATTTGTTGGATTATGTTCTTGTTAGTCTATTTCTATGTTAGTTCTAGTATGTCTATTTCTATGTGGTGTTTGTTGGGTTGACCTTCAATTGGAAGCAGCTGCTCCTAGTTGCTTCTAATTGAAGGTCCTATTTAAGAGGGGTGTTTTTCTGTGGGATTTTGTGGGTAGTTGTTCCTTGTTTAGTGTTTGTTGCACCTGACAGGACTGTTTCGTTTTGTTCTTTTTTTGTATACGTATTTAGTTGTTTCTCCTTCTTCAAATAAAAAAGAAGATGAGTATACATATTCCCGCTGCATTTTGGTCCAATCCTTACGACATCCATGACAGTAGGGAGGGATGTATTTTCTGTTTGTCGAGATTGACATAGTATTTTTATTGTGGTGTTGAAAACGCAAACCATGATACTCAAGTGCCCGAAGTCGGTGTGATTTTTTTATTGGTTGTGTGGTTCATTGGGACCAGTGGAAATTTTTGCATTTCAATCTTGGTGGTGCAAAAACAATTTATGTGGGATGCATGCCAGAAAGCCAATACACAACACAACACTAAACAATAAATTAATTGCACTATAACGGTGACAAACGGTGCCCGCAAACTGTTAGGGCCTGCATAAAGCTGTCCCAACACCTTACCAGTACTACACCTGGCTTTCAGTGGAGCCTTGTCTGGCCGCAAAACAGTTAATTCAGCCTCATTTACTGCCTTTTTAAAAAACATAGCTGATATGGCTGACTTGCTTAAACAAATGTGGTTTCTACTGACAATTGAGAAGTAGAAACTATGGCATAAGGGGATGATAAGCGTATAAGAGGCAATCCATAATTTCAATTAAGACATTAATGAGCAAGCTAGGACGGACGTAGTCAATATAACTATTTGTTCAGAACTTTTGAAATGTACAGTGACAGAATTCCGAACATGGGCCGTTCTTAAAGTGTTCTCCTAGTACACCAAATCAGAACCATAGGATAAATAAAGGGGGCATATAAGCAGACAATGAAAGCTCTTATAACATTTGATGATTAAGGGTTGCCTTCGAGAGAGACATTAGAGATTGTAACATTTTCTGTTTCACGGAAACATGGCTCACTCGGGATACGTTATCAGAGTCGGTACAGCCACCTGGTTTCTTCACGCATCGCGCCGACAGAAACAAACACCTCTCTGGTAAGAAGAAGGGCGGGGGTGTATGCCTTATGATTAACGAGTCATGGTGTGATCATAACAACATACAGGAACTCAAGTCCTTTTGTTCACCTGACCTAGAATTCCTTACAATCAAATGCCGACCGCATTATCTACCAAGAGAATTCTCTTCGATTATAATCACAGTCATGTATATCCCCCCCAAGCAGACACCTCGACGGCCCTGAAAGAACTTCATTGGACTCTATGTAAACTGGAAACCACATATCCTGAGGCTGCATTTATTGTAGCTGGGGATTTTAACAAGGCTAATCTGAAAACAAGGCTCCCTAAATTTTATCAGCATATTGAATGCGTGACCCGGGCTGGCAAAATTCTGGATCATTGTTACTCTGTTCCAGATCGCGTCAAACAACAACATTGATGTATATGCTGATTCGTTGAGCGAGTTTATTAGCAAGTGCATCGGTGATGTTGTACCCACCTATTAAAACCTTCTCCAACCAGAAACTGTGGATTGATGGCAGCGTTTGCGCAAAACTGAAAGCGTGAACCACTGCTTTTAATCAGGGCAAGGCGACCGGAAACATGACCGAATACAAACAGTGTAGCTATTCCCTCCGCAAGGCAATCAAACAAGCTAAGCGTCAGTATAGAGACAAAGTAGAGTCGCAATTCAACGGCTAAGACACGAGAGGTTTGTGACAGGGTCTACAGTCAATCATGGACTACAAAAAGAAAACAAGCCCCGTTACGGACCCCGATGTCTTGCTCCCAGACAAACTAAACAACTTATTTTCTCACTTTGAGGACAATACAGTGCCACCGACACGGCCCACTACCAAAACCTGCGGGCTCTCCTTCACCGCAGCCAAAGTGAGTAAAACATTTAAATGTGTTAACCCTCGCAAGGCTGCCGGCCCAGACGACATCCCTAGCCGCGTCCTCAGAGCATGCGCAGACCAGTGTTTACGGACATATTTACGGACATATTCAATCAATCCCTATCCCAGTCTGCTGTTCCCACATGCTTCAAGAGGGCCACCATTGTTCCTGTTCCCAAGAAAGCTAAGGTAACTGAGCCAAACGACTATCGCCCCATAGCACTCACTTCCGTCATCATGAAGTGCTTTGAGAGACTAGTCAAGGATCATATCACCTCCACCCTACCTGACAACCTAGACCCACTCCAATTTGCTTACAGCCCCAATAGGTCCACAGACGATGCAATCGCCATCACACTGCCCTATCCCATCTGGACAAGAGGAATTCCTATGTAAGAATGCTGTTCATCGACTACAGCTCAGCATTTAACACCATAGTACCCTCCAAACTCGTCATTAAGCTCGAGACCCTGGGTCTCGACCCCGCCCTGTGCAACTGGGTCCTGAACTTTCTGATGGGACGCCCCCAGGTGGTGAGGGTAGGAAACAACATCTCCACTCCGCTGATCCTCAACACTGGGGCCCCACAAGAGTGCGTTCTCAGCCCTCTCCTGTACTCCCTGTTCACCCATGACTGCGTGGCCATGCACGCCTCCAACTCAATCATCAAGTTTGCAGACGACTCTACAGTGGTAGGCTTGATTACCAAAAATGACGAGACAGCCTACAGGGCGGAAGTGAGGACCCTCGGAGTGTGGTGTCAGAAAAATAACCGCACACTCAACATCAACAAAACAAAGGAGATGATTGTGGACTTCAGGAAACAGCAGAGGGAGGTTGTTGTGAAATTGTTAGATTACGTGTTAGATATTATTGCATGGTCGGAACTAGAAGCACAAGCATTTCGCTACACTCGCATTAACATCTGCTAACCATGTTTATGTGGCCAATAAAAATGTATATGATTTGATTTGGTTACATTTCCCTAAAACAGGTTATAGGCTACATGTGTACCACCAAGTCAGAACAGTAGGCGAAATGAAGAGGGGAAAATAGACCAAATTATTAGGGTGAGGCACATGGGCTACTAACAGCTTACTACACAACATACACTTATAATTACTTTCTTAGCTATAGTATAAATATCTCCCTGGCATATTGCATAATTTATGCAGCAGCATACAAGACATTTTTGGACACACCTTGTTGTGCTGTGTTCACTTGAACAGGAAGGTGGCATGGTGGTCCTTTGTGAGCAAATCATCAAACTTTGTCATCGAAGTCTGGCATTCTCTGGATTTATGGTGCTTTCAAGACAACTGGGAACTCTGAAAAAAACAAGGTTGAATCATGATCCAATCAAAGCTACTGTAGATATAACGTGATTTGATGTCATTTTATCTGTGACCAATGATCTTGAGCCTTCTTGGATGGGCACTTCTAATGTAACTCTATGGCAGCACCCAAGGGGCTTGAATTTTCAAGCTCTACCCTTAGACTTGGCGGTGACGTAGTGTCCCATGAGTGACAGAACACTGAGCCAATCACGGCGCAACTAGAGAACATTACCAACACCTATGCTCTGTATCTTCCGCTGGCTACCCCACCATCACAGAAAGCACTGAGCTAGGCTGAAACACCTGTATTTTGGAGCTGCCTTACCCAAGAAAACAAAAAAGGGACCATGTTTGTATGCCGCTTTATTAACTCAATGAACTGATTTATGACACGTATTAATGCCAAAATAACATGCAAAATAGGCAAGCCACATTTGTAATTTTTTAATTTTTTTTTACATTTTATTTTGAGCTAAAAATGTGTGGCTCTGCCCCACCTGCCCTGAATGACGGGTCACCACTGATTGGCACAGAAACCTGTTGGTGGGAAATTTGTAGCATATATTTTATATAATTATAAATATAGCATCAAAATGTAAAAAATCTGATATCCCCTAGCTGATCATTGTCTGCAGCCGATTCTGATCGTAGTGTAATGAGACAGGCAAGGAGAGTGAACTCGTCTGTCACGCCCTGACCTGAGAGAGCCTTTTCTATGTCTCTATTTAGGTTGGTCAGGGTGTGATTTGGGTGGGCATTCTATGTCCTTTTTTCTATACTTTGTATTTCTTTGTTTTGGCCTGGTATGGCTCTCAATCAGAGACAGCTGTACATCGTTGTCGCTGATTGGGAGTCATACTTAGGCAGCCTGTTTTCTTTTGGGGTTTGTGGGTAGTTAATTTCTGTTTAGTATGTTTGTATACCTGACAGGACTGTTGGGCTGTCGTTTGTTTTTCTTTGTGAAGTGCCTTTTTCATCCTAAATAAAAGATGAACAAATTCTACGCTGCACCTTGGTCCTCTTCTTCCAAAGACAGCCGTTACATCGTCCATGGTGATCGGCGAACCCTCCACCTTCTGACCCGTAGCCCTGCAAGGCATCGATTGTGTCACAAAAGCATGCTGAAGTAGCAAAGTCAATATCCATGTTTATAAACACAGGGTTAATTCATTTTTTTTATGACACCTTGAGTTGGACCAGTCCCTTATATCATAATTATACCTGCCTTAGGCTATGCTAGGGATCCACTCTGTTCTTTCTATGGTAATTAGAATGTCGATTTGGTTTGTGACTCGTGATTGATGGAGGTTATTGCTTGAAACACTCAGATGGTGGTCTTTTGTGCTAATGAAAAGCTGTTGTGTTTCCTTTTAAACAAATTAAAACCATTTCCATAATAATAAATATGAGGACATATTCATCTTCAATTTGGCTGCCCCACATCCTCAGCATAATGCTTTCATTGCATGCTGATGAAAGTGATTTGAGGTATGTCTAGTCTTTGCATAACCTTTCACAGATATATAGGAAATGATTAATCGGTTGTTCGTTTATTGGTTAAAAAAAAAAAAATTCAACTCATTTCGTAAAACCAATTAATTTCTAGCTCAGTATTAATTTGTCTGAGATGTGCAACGGTAACCTAAGCAACTACAGCATTGGTCTCGGGGCTGAAAGAAATGAGATTGTTGATGTTTCGTTTCTAATTCCTTGAACGTAAACAGCAGTTTACCCCAGTTTCTCCTCACTCAGTCTGCACCCATTCACCCCTATACCACGAGTCATCACTAACCCCATCCCCAACTGTGACAGGCTCTCAGACAGCGAAGCAGTACATTGATTCAACGGCTAAAATGGCATTTTCAATTCAAATGCCATTTCATCCCCCCCAACTCAATTTACTCCTGCAATTCCATTAACCTCGCCCTCCATGCTGGCCAACACCCCTCTTCCATCTCCCTCTCTTTTCACCCCACCCCCTTTATTCTCATCCCTTCATTTCTGGTTCATTTGAGAGAGAAAGGGTAAGAGTGAGGGATGACCCCTGTCTTCTTTACTCTCTGTCCCTTGTCTGTGATGTTACATTGACCCCCACCCCTAACACCAATTATCATCATCCTGCCCCGCTCGGCCCTGACCGACCACCCACCGGCCCCACCCCACCTCTCTCTCTCTCTCTCTCTCTCTCTCTCTCTCTCTCTCTCTCTCTCTCTCTCTCTCTCTCTCTCTCTCTCTCTCTCTCTCTCTCTCTCTCCTTCTCCCTCTCTCTCCTTCTCCCTCTCTCTCTCGCTCTCTCTCTCTCTCTCTCTCTCCTTCTCCCTCTCTCTCTCGCTCTCTCTGTCTCTCTCTCAGCGCTGAGCAGAGGATGATACGGCTGCTGAAGGTGTCAAACATGTCAAATTAGAGGAGGAGAGGTGAAGAGGGAGCACACAGAAGAGAGGGTTTCAGGCGGATGCCCTTTGGTTGGTATAATTTCCTATGAAATAACGACTCATCTTTCTCTCTGTCATTGTTAAGTGCACCTCCCTCAGTATCTGATCTACAGGGCCGTGAGCAGTTTATTAAAAAGTGAAAGTCATTCTAAATGAGCTTCTAATGCTCAAGCCTATCTGGAAACAGCAGACAGACCCTAATGGGATGCTGCAGCGTATCTCTGACAAGGTTAAACACAATGGGATGGACAGTGGGGGAGATGGGGGATGTAGGACTGCAGGCAGTGGGATTAACTAACCAACACAAGCATATTTCTGTCCTCAAATAAACAAGCTGCCCCATACATTAGTACTTTCTTAGTAGCCTACTGTCCCTTGTAAGTGGGGGGACCGTTCAGAGGAATTTATAATGCAGGCCTGAGGGCATCAGACACTGAGGCTGTGAAATGGACAGCCTTGTCTATTGGGATGTTGAACTGTCATGAATTGTCGTGTCCATCTGTGATCTAGGTCAAGGCCTTCTCTCTCTTGTGTGTGTGCAATTACGGGTCCGGTCAGGCACACACAGAGACAACGCATGCAGCGCCATCATTTCAAAGGCAGCACAATCAACTGCATTGTGGAGACGCCACTGCTCTTATTAGCCTCTCTCCATCTCTCTCTATTGAACTGAAGCTGAATCGCAGTGTGGACTTGACAGTGCATACAGTCACGGAGTCCTCACAGGCCTGATACCTTTTATAGGTTCCCTGAGGGATGCACTGTTGACTACATTCTCGCCCTTGTGCACATATGAGTGTCAGTGTAGCATAATGATTACATTTGAGGTGATTCATACCAGGATTGCGAGGCAGGGAGTAGTGGAAGATGGGGGGGGGGGGGGGGGGGGGGGGGGTAGAGAGGAACCACGCAAAGCAAACAGGAGGAGTGGAGTGCAACCACATTGTTCACAACCAGTCAGTCCCCTCTCATCCCTCCCCTCAGTATCATCATTAAGATTGATCTAATACAATCTAGTGTATGTGTCAGGATAAAACAGTTTGGGGCAGTCATCATTACAGTTGTGCCCAGCAGGAAGAGCTCAGAGGGATTTTAAAGTATGCACTCCCCACTCTGCCAGCTGGACTGAAACCTTTAGAGCTGTTGTGTCATCTTCTCAATGGAAGCCTGTCAAGTGCTGTCTCTGTCAGTCAGCCAGCCTGACAAGCCCACCAGTTTAGTGGGTGTTTGTCCAACATGTGATCTGAACAAGGGAGAGGATACTGAAGTAGAAACTCTACAATTAGTTATTTTTGTATGATTGTATGGCGTGTTAATTGTATTATATGGTAGTAATATACTGGTAATATGCTGTAAAATAAATACTGTTAATGGATTACAGTACAGGATTGTCCATTAAGGATTATATTCTGATGTTCCAAAAGTGTTCTCCGGCTGTCCCCACAGGAGAACCCTTTTTGGTTCCAGGTAGAACCCTTTTGGGTTCTATGTAGAACCCTCTGTGGGAAGGGTTTTACATGGAACCCAAAAGGGTTCTACCTGGAACCAAAAAGGGTTCTCCTATGGGGACAGCCGAAGAACCATTGTAGATTCTAGATAGCATATTTTTTTCTATGAGTGTAGCATAAGGAGATTGAACCTTTTTGTATACACATGTTGATAGCCAAAATGTGGCCTTAGATGCTGGTCTTTGATATGTAACCCTGTCATGCTACAGTAGAATTAGAGTTGAGTGACAGGGATTAATCCAGAGATGTCTGAAGGAGTAAAGCAGATCCGGTTAAGACACATTCTGGACTACATATCAGAAAGCATTCTACCAGAGTCTCAACAGACACACACCACTTCTAACCATATGCATCTATGGCAACTCCTCCAACCTTCTCCACCTCCAATATTTCCGTCCCCTACTGACCCAGTGGTGTGGAAAATTAGATCTCTAATTGGGAATCTTCAAGAAGGAATCCTTAACTAGTAATTTCACACGTCTTTGGAGTCTGTGGGGGGTGAGCCCTGTTTGGAGAATAGCTCACCCCCCAGACAGACGAGGGGTACCACAAACAGAGAGGGTGTGGTGTTGCTGAGATGCTCCTCTTTCTGCACCCCCACTGTTCCCTCTTTCTCTCTCTCTCCACACCTTGCTGTGTGTGCTTGTACCAACCCCAGGCCCTTCTCTCTCTCTCTTTGTGTCTGCACTGAATGGCTATCTGGATGCTGCATACATACTTTTGATATATCTGTGATTTATGTTAGCCTCTGTGTGATGATTGGCCTCTTCATATAAAAGGCCAGGCAAGACATGTGCGCTGAGTCAACACAACTCCCCGTTCCCCACACCTCCCTGTCCTCAACCTTACTATAGTAGTCCCAGTGTGACGCCTTTTACTCTCCCCCCAGCAACAACAACAGTAGGAACAAGGAACCCAGGTGGTGCTACAGAGATGAGAGAGAGAAAACAGTCACAATAGACCTGCTGGGATGAATGATATCAACATATTAATCATAGGTTGGTTGGTTACCTCATAATATTTCATAACAGTGATAACACAGATGACATCATCAAGGCCGCATAATAAACAGCCAATCAGCATTCAGGGCTTGAAACCACCCACTTTATAATAAACAGTATAAATACTTTGAACGGGTTACTAGTTATCTGTTCATCTCAGTTCTGTGTAGCTCATTGGAGTATTTCCTGTCAAGTCAAATGTTCATTGGATTTGATGAGAGTGGTTGAGTGAGATTGCGCAGTCCCCCCCGGTCCTCTGAAATGATTGCGGCGTAACTAAATTCTTGTGAAAGGGGGAGGCGTTTATCATATACCGTGTGATTTTATTGATTGCATTGACAGGCAAATTAGATATTAAAGCAGGAAAAATAAAATGTGCTCCTCCTCTCCTCCTCCGCCCCTCTCTAGTTGTCCTGTTCCTCTGCTATGATGGCTTATTTACAACCTCGTTCCATTCCTGTTTACAGCATCGACTGGCCCTGTGTTTGTTTTACCTGTCACCTAGGCCATACATCAACAGAAAGAGGAAGTAACGGAGAGAGAAAGAGGGGAAAGAGGAGAGGGAGAGAGAGAGAGAAAGTGTGGTGTGTGCATGAGAGAGGGTGTGAAAAGGAGAGGGAGTGAGAGAGAGCATTACCCAAAGAAGCAATATAATCTTGTTTGCTCATCAATTTGATCAAAAGATTGCAATGTGTACAGCACATTCAGTCAACAGAACCCATCAGTAGTGCTGTTAAGTCAGTTATGTCTCAGCACAAGTTCAAACTTAAACATCTCAAGAGCATGTGTGTGGGCCGCGGATTTGCTTGCAGAAAGTCGGCTTATTTATAAGTGGTTTTACTTTTGTTGTCAGTGGTGGTATGGGACAGCGAGATGGTTCACCAGTATCGGTCATCCCCATTGATGCTCAGCGGAGCAGACACTCTGACCATACAGTGCCACAAAAGCATCCCTGGCCTCATTCCCTGGGGCTATCTGCTCATTTTACCCGTCGTTCTCTCTCACTGTCCTGCCTCCCCCTCAGCCCTGACTCCTCTCAGCCATGGCCCTGTCCCAACCTGCTCTCTCAGGTGACCAGCCAATGAAAATAGGAATCTATAAAGAGGAGAAAAGGCACTTGAGTTGAGATCAGATAATAAAATAGATTAATAATGACATTAATAAAATGAGGGATTTGATGGTCTTTCTGTCTGCGAAATTATATACCCCCAGAATGCTTTTCTGAGGGTGTTTTCCCTCAAAGCCATTCATTTAAAAACAATATTTTTTTGACCCCTTTTTCATGGTACCCAATTGGTAGTTACAGTCTTGTCTCATTGCTGCAACTCCCGTACGGACTTGGGAGAGGTGAAGGTCAAGCGCCGTACGTACTCCGAAACACAACCCAACCAAGCCGTACTGCTTCTTGACACAATGCCCACTTAACCCAGAAGCCAGCCGCACCAATGTGTCAGAAGAAACGCCATAAACCTGGCGACTGTGTGCACTGCACCTGACCCGCCACAGGAGTTGCTGGTGCGCGATGGGACAAGAATATCCCTGCCGGCCAAACCCTCCCTAACCCAGACGATGCTGGGCCAATTGTGCACCGACCCATGGGTCTACTGGTCACAGCCGGTTGCGACAGAGCCTGGACTCAAACCCAGAATCTCTAGCGGCACAGCTAGCACTGCGATGCAGTGATTTTGACCACTGCACCACTCGGGAGGACCTCAAAGCCTTACACAACAATTAAGAAATGTAATATCAAGTGCAGTCAACAATAGAGAGGGCGTATTTAAATGTAAAACACGCTGCCTACAGGTGTAGGATCTTAATTTGAGGCAGTTTGATACAGCAGGAAAATAATCCTGCAGCAACAGGAAATGTGAATCATTTTGTGGATTATAATTAATGGCAATTTTTGTAGAAGTTAATACATGGAAAATTAAGTCTGAAATTTCTAACTCTACAATCACATCATTTAGCAGACACTCTTATCCAGAGTAGGTTACAGTAGTAAGTTCATACTGGTCCCCTGTGGGAATCAAACCCACAACAATGGTGTTGCATGCGCCATGCTCTACCAAATGAGCTACACGGGAAGCCTTTTTAAACCTCAAATACACTGTATATGAAATGTTGCCGCAAGGTAAGCTAGCTATACATAGCTTTTAGCTACTGTACATACATATACACTATATATACAAAAGTATGTGGACACCACTTCAAATTAGTGGATTTGGCTATTTCAGCCACATTCGTTGCTGACAGGTGTATAAAATCGAGCACACAGCCATACAGTCTTCATAGCTGCTGCTACTCTCTGTTTATCATATATGCATAGTCACTTTAACTATACACTCATGTACATACTACCTCAATTGGGCCGACCAACCAGTGCTCCCGCACATTGTCTAACCGGGCTATCTGCATTGTGTCTCGCCACCCACCACCCGCCAACCACTCTTTTACGCTACTGCTACTCTCTGTTCATCATATATGCATAGTCACTTTAACCATATCTACATGTACATACTACCTTAATCAGCCTGACTAACTGGTGTCTGTATGTAGCCTCGCTACTTTTATAGCCTTGCTACTGTATATAGCCTGTCTTTTTACTGTTGTTTTATTTCTTTACTTACCTATTGTTCACCTAATACCTTTTCTGCACTATTGGTTAGAGCCTGTAAGTAAGCATTTCACTGTAAGGTCTACACCTGTTGTATTCGGTGCACGTGACAAATAAACTTTGATTTGATTTAATTCATAGACAAACATTGGCAGTAGAATTGCCTTAATGAAGAGCGCAGTGACTTCAATGTGGCACTGTCATAAGATACAACCTTTTCAACAAGTCAGTTTGTCAAATATCTGCCCTGCTAGAGCTGCCCCGGTCAACTGTAAGTGCTGTTATTGTGAAGTGGAAACGTCTAGGAGCAACAACGGCTCAGCCACGAAGTGGTAGACCACACAAGCTCACAGATGTCCTGAAGCACGTGGCGTGTAAAATTGACTGTCCTCAGTTGCAACACTCACTACCGAGTTCGAAACTGCCTCTGGAAGCAATGTCAGCACAAGAACTGTTCGTCAAAGCTTCATGAAATGGGTTTCCAAGCCTAAGATCACCATGCGAAATGCCAAGTGTCGGCTCGTGTGGTGTAAACCTTGCCGCCATTGGACTCTCTAGCAGTGGAAACGCGTTCTCTGGAGTGAAGAATCACGCTCACCATCTGGCAGTCCGACGGTCGAATCTGGGTTTGGCCCGGACAAACGCTACCTGCCGAATGCATAGTGCCAACTGTAGAGTTTGGTGGAGGAAGAATAATGGTCTGGGGCTATTTTTCATGGTTCGGGCTAGGCCCCTTAGTTCCAGTGAAGGGAAATCTTAACTCCAGAGCATACAATGACATACTAGACGATTCTGTGCTTCCAATTTTGTGGCAACAGTTTGAGGAAGGCCCTTTCCTGTTTCAGCATGGCAATGCCCCCGTGCACAAAGTGAGGTCCATACAGAAATGGTTGTCGAGATCGGTGTGGAAGAACTTGACTCGCCTGCACAGAGACCTGACCACAACCCCATCTAACACCTTTGTGATGAATTGAAACACGGACTGCGAGCCAGGCCTAATCGCCCAACATCAGTGCCCAACCTCACTAATGCTCTTGTGGCTGAATGGAAGCAAGTCCCCTCAGCAATGTTCCAACATCTAGTGGAAAGCCTTTCCAGAAGAGTGGAGGCTGTTATATATACAGTAATGTGCAAAAGTTTTAGGCAGGTGTGAAAAAAATGCTGTATGGTAAGAATTCTTTCAAAAATATACATGTTAATAGATTATTTTTATCAATTAACTAAATGCAAAGTGAGTGAACAGAAGAAAAATCTAAATCAAATCCATATTTGGGATGACCACCCTTTGCCTTCAAAACAGCATCAATTTTTGTAGGTACAAAAAGTAAGGGATTTTGTAGTCATATAGTTAGGTGTATGATTAAACAATTATACCGAACAGGTGCTAATGATCATGAATTCAATATGTAGGTTAAAACACAATCATTAACTGAAACAGAAACAGCTGTGTAGGAGGAATAAAACTGGATGAGGAACAGCCAAACTCAGCTAACAAGGTGAGGTTGCTGAAGACAGTTTACTGTCAAAAGTCATACACTATGACAAGACTGAGCACAGCAACAAGACACAAGGTAGTTATACTGCATCAGCAAGGTCTCTCCCAGGCAGACATTTCAAGGCAAACAGGGCTTTCCATATGTGCTGTCCAAGCACTTTTGAAGCAGAAAGAAACGGGCAACGTTGAGGACCGTAGACGCAGTGGTCGGCCAAGGAAACTTACTGCAGCAGATGAAAGACACATCATGCTTACTTCTCTTTGCAATTGGAAGATGTCCAGCAGTGCCATCAGCTCAGAATTGTCAGAAAACAGTGGGACCCTGGTACATCCATCTACTGTCCGGAGAAGTCTGGTCAGAAGTGGCTTTCATGGAAGACTTGCGGCCAAAAGCCATACCTCCAACGTAGAAACAAGGCCAAAGCGACTCAACTATAAATGAAAACACAGGAACTGGGGTGCTGAAAAATGGCAGCAGGTACTCTGGACTGATGAGTCAAAATTAGAAATATTTGGCTGTAGTAAAAGGCAGTTTGTTCGCCGAAGGGCTGGAGAGCGATACACAAATGTGTGTTTGCAGGCAACAGTGAAGTATGGTGGAGGTTCCTTGCAAGTTTGGGGCTGCAAATACTTATCCATTTTGCAATACCATCAGGGAGGCATCTGATTGGCCCCAAATGTATTATGCATCATGACAACGAGCCCAAACATACAGCGAAATTCATTAATAACTATCTTCATCATTAAGAAGAACAAGGAGTCCTGGAAGTGATGGTATGGCCCCCACAGAGCCCTGATCTCAACATTGAGTCTGTCTGGGATTACATGAAGAGAGAGAAGCACCTGAGGCTGCCTAAATCCACAGAAGAACTGTGGTTAGTTCTCCAAGATGTTTGGGCCAACCTACCTGCCGAGTTAATTCAAAAACTGTGTGCAAGTGTACCGAGAAGAATTTATGCTGTTTTGAAGGCAAAGGGTGGTCACACCAAATATTGATTTGATGTAGATTTTCTTCTGTTCACTCACTTTTCTTCTGTTTACTCACATTTTGATTTGATTTGATTTAGAATGGGCAAAACAAGTGACCTAAGCGACTTTGAACGTGGTATGATCGTCGGGGCCATATGCGCCGGACCCAGTATCTCAGAAACGTCCGCCCTGCTGGATTTTTCACGCACAGCACGACAAACAAAAAATATCCAGTCAGCAGCAGGCTTGTGGGAAAAAACAGCTCATTGATGAGAGAGGTCAAAAGAGAATGGCAAGAATTGTGCAATATAACAGGTGGGCCACGAACAGACAAATAACGGAGCAGTACAATAGTGGTGTGCAGAGTGGCATCTTGGAAAGCACAACTCATTGGTCCTTGTCACAGATGGGCTATTGCAGCAGACAACCACACCAGGTTCCACTCCTATCAGCTAAAAAGAAGAAGAAGCGGTTCTACTGGGCACGCGATCACCAACACTGGACAATTGAGGAGTGGAAAAACATTGCCTGGAAGATGACAGGGAGTTCAGTTTACTTTAGTGGCCTGCACAGTCCCCAGACCATAACCTAATAGAGCATCTTTGGGATGAGATTGAACAGGCTGTTCGCAACATGAACGTACCATCGTCCAATCTGCAGCAACTGCATGATGCCATCTCGCCAGAATGGACCAACATCCCTGTGGAACATTTGCGACACCTTGTAGAATTCCCCAAATAATTCAGGCTGTTCTGGAGGCAAAGGGGGGTCCGACTTGGTACTAGATGGGTGTACCTAATAATCTTGCCAGTGAATACACTACCGTTCAAAAGTTTGGGGTCACTTAGAAATTTCCTTGTTTTGAAAGAAAAGCAATTTTTTTCCCCCATGAAAATAACATCAAATTGATCAGAAATACAGAAGGCCAGCATCCCGGAGTCGCCTCTTCACTGTTGACGTTGAGACTGGTGTTTTGCGAGTACTATGTAATGAAGCTGCCAGCTGAGGACTTGTGAGGCGTCTGTTTCTCAAACTAGACACTCTAATGTACTTGTCCTCTTGCTCAGTTGTGCACTGGAGCCTCCCACTCCTCTTTCTATTCTGGCTAGACACAGTTTGCGCTGTTCTGTGAAGGAAGTAGTACACAGCATTGTACGAGATCTTCAGTTTCTTGGCAATTTCTCACATGGAATAGCCTTCATTTCTCAGAACAAGAAAAGACTGACGAGTTTCAGAAGAAAGTTACTTGTTGTTGGCCATTTTGAGCCTGTAATTGAACCCACAAACGCTTATGCTCCAGATACTCAACTAGTCTAAAGAAGGGTGGTGTTATTGCTTCTTTAATCAGAACAACAGTTTTCAGCTGTGCTAACATAATTGCAGAAGGGTTTTCTAATGATCAATTAGCCTTTTAAAATTATAAACTTGGTTGCTGATAATGGGCCTCTGTACGCCTATGTAGATATTCCATTACAAATCTGCCGTTTACAGCTACAATAGTCATTTACAACATGAACAATGTCTACACCATATTTCTGATCAATTTGATGTTATTTTCATGGACAAATTGTTTTTATTTTCTTTTAAAAAAAAAGGACATTTCTAAGTGACCCCAAACTTTTGAATAGTAGTGTATATATTTTTTTTTTGGGGGGGGGGGGTATTTTACCCCCTTTTTCTCCCCAATCTTGTCTCATTGCTGCAACCCCCCCCCACGGGCTCGGGTGAGGCGACGTTCGAGCCATGCGTCCTCCAAAACATGACCCACCAAACCACGCTTCTTAACACCCACCCGTGTAACCTGGAAGCCAGCTGCACCGTTGTGTCGGAGGAAACACCGTTCAACTAACAATCGTGGTCAGCCTGTAGGCACGATGAGCCAAGTAAAGCCCCCCCGGCTAAACCCTCCCCTAACCTGGACAACGCTTGGCCAATTGTGCACCCTGGTCTGTAGTGACACCTCAAGCACTGCGATGCAGTGCCTTAGACCATTGCGCCACTCAGGAGGCTGAGTGAGTGTACATTTTATACAAACACGGTATTTATGTTGGCATTATAAAAAACTATTTTTATGCAGATTACAATAAATAAAGGGAAGGAGAAAGGACTGTTAAAAAAACACTAGATTAGACTGACAAGAGGAGCACAGTTGACATGACTCATTGTAACCTAAAATTGTGTGACAATGACAGACAACAAAATAACAACACAAAGATGGGATCTGCACTTCATAAATGCCATGCTTTGAACCTCGTTCTCTTTTCAACATTTAAATGTGTAACATCATTGATGTTGCCTGCCTAAGAAAGGGTTTAATTTGTGTTAAGTGTTGCATTCATCAATTGTCTTCATGCTTTGATACATGCTGAATATCTTGCATGCCATTAACAGTGAACATAATTCAGAGAGAAAGAGAGAGCGAGCGAGAGAGAGAGCATGTGTGATGCATCTGTACATCAGCAACTTTCTTTGTGAGAAACATAGAGGAACGTTGGGGATGAGCATGTGTAAGGCCACGTGGGCGTTCACTGATGTTAATTAGCCACAGAGGGCAGAGAGACCAGACGCTGGGTCCCCATGATGATGTCTTCTGTTTGTTTCTCTCTCTCTCTGCTCCACTGGGGTGAGCCTTCCGGTGGTACACAGGTTGGCTCAGGGACCCCTATCACCAACAACAAATCCCCCAAAACACCCAAACAGTCTCAAACACAAGACCAGACCCCTCCTGTATTTTACTACCTTTCTACTCTAAACTAAACTACAAAGTCTCCCTGCTGCACATACAGTATCCCTCCTGCCGCCCCACTGCCCCTCTCTCTCTAGAAGCAGCCCCATGCAGTGGTACAACATCCTCAATGGGCCTCCGGGCCCGCTAACCAACCAGCGACTCCCACTTCCTCTACCCATGCTCAGCTAGCTGCCTCTCTCTCCCCATGCTCAGCCCAGGGTCTACCCAGGCTTACACCAGAATAGCGAACTACTACTCTACTGCCACATCCATGTCTGACACATGATATCTTGGGAGCGGTTCCCTGGACCCAGATTAATAAACTCTCAGGCTAAACAGTATGATGACCTTCTCCCTTCTTCCTTAAAGTAACAGGACAGTTAGAATGTTATCCCCTATCTGGCGATACATCATGCATCTACCACTCAAACGTGTACTCCAATTCTAATAGACACAAACACTTTGGAAGCCCATGGAAAACACACACATGAGCACATAACACACTCTGGCTTTCCCCCCCTAGAGACAGAGACTCTGTAAATAGGAAGACCAAGCATTAAAAAGCTTGACGGACGACACCACTTAATGCCCAGACAGAGTACCTCATGCTGTTTGATCTGGCCTCCATGGTGAATGGGGAGGTCCTCTGACTGTAAATATTCAATGTATGAAGTGCTAATGGCCACAGCAAGACTGACATTAGCCACACTGACTAATGGCCACAAAGTCATTGACCGTTTTGGAACCACATTGATAAACGTGGCGTTTGACGTCATCAAACACAGTATCTGAAATGTCACTGCAGGCCATCCAGCTTGTCACACTGGATATTAATATTAATGGATGATATTAATAAAGCTTCAACAGTCAGCACGCAAACACAACATACCTTCCAGGGACATGAATGAATGGCCAGATTTAAGAGTCATTTTAATGTAGATCATTGGAAATATTTTCCTTTCCTATGGTTTGTTCTTCATGGAATTGAAAAGATTCTACACCATTGTCTGTCTCCGGAGGAATCCACTCTTGAACAGATTATATTTCCAATTGGTTTCAACAGAAAAGGGTCAAATCCCTTCCAATTTCTTGTCTGTCAAAGTCTTTCAATAGAACTGAAACATTCAATGAAAAGGCCTAGTAAATTGGAAAAATATGATTAAATCTCTTAAAGAGGCAATCTGCAGTTGCTACATAAATTTTTGGACTTATAAATTAATGATATGCACTTATTGATTCTTGAAGAATATAACTTATAAATGCTTGATGAGCTTAGTTCAACTGCCATACCCCATCACAACCCATGATATAACCTTATTTTACTCCGATGTGTGTAAACAATGTAAATGTTAACAAACACAATATAGCATTAAAACATGGTTAAAACTATAATTTTTTTATCATGGATGGTCAGTCCTTGCATCCATAGCTCTGTCTATGCAACAGCGCTTCTTCAACCTCAGGAGGCTAAAGAAATTTGGCTTGTCACCCAAAACCCTGACCAACTTTTACAGATGCACAATCGAGAGCATCCTGTTGGGCTGTATCACCGCCTGGTACGGCAACTGCACCACCCTCAACCGCAAGGCTCTCCAGAGGGTAGAGGTCTGCACAACGCATCAACGGGGGCAAACTACCTGCCCTCCATGACACCTACAGCACCCGCTGTCACAGGAAGGCCAAAAAGATCATCAAGGACAACAACCACCCGAGCCACTGCCTGTTCACCCCGCTATCATCCAGAAGGTGAGGTCAGTACAGGTGCATCAAAGCTGGGACCGAGAGACTGAAAAACAGCTTCTATCTCAAGGCCATCAGACTGCTAAACAGCAATCACTAACTCAGAGAGGCTGCTGCCTACATTGAGACCCAATCACTGGACTCTTTAATAAATGGATCACTAGTCACTTTAAACAATGCTACTTTAAATAGTTCCAATTCAATAATGTTTACATATCTTAGATTACTCATATCACATGTATGTACTGTATTTTATACCATCTACAGCACCATGTCTATGCCGCTCGGCCATCGCTCATCCATATACTTATATGTACATATACTCATTCATCCCTTTAGATTTGTGTGTATTAGGTACTTGTTGCGGAATTGTTAGATTACTTGTTAGATATGTGTGTATTAGGTAGTTGTTGGGGAATTGTTAGATTACTTGTTAGATATTACTGCACTGTCGGAACTAGAAACACAAGCATTTCGCTACACTCACGTTAACATCTGCTAACCATGTGTATGTGACCAATAACATTTTATTTGATTTGATTTCTCCAACCCCATCCCTTAGCTGTTTACCAAAACAGGGGCGGGGAAGCGGCTTTGTTAGTGTTGCAACTACTGATTGGCACTTTAAAGCATGGTATGTTAAGCAGGGTAGTGTACAGTGTGTGGGGTCAATACTATAATACTGTATATGCGCTCTCTCTCTCCCTCTCACTCTCTCTCTCTATTTATTTTTTCCCTCTCTCTCTCTCTCTCTCTCTCTCCTCTCTCTCCCTATGGGGTGGGGGAGCTATAAATTAAAGTGGGGAATTACTGCTAACTGTTGGAATAAATTTAAGCGCTTTTGCATCTGTAAACACAGTCTGACTGCGTAATTACTGCACACTCCCACTGAGAGCATCGGAGGAGAGCGAGAGGGATGAGGGAAGAAATGGGAAAGGAGAGAGAGAGGGCGGCGGAGGGAGTACGTGGAGGGGGATCTGACTTGGGCCTCGTGAGTCGAGGTTGGATAGTAGATTTATTTACTCATTTTGTTTATCTTGTTGTTAAGTGTAAACGAGAGCAATCTGAATCATTTTGTTGATTTATCTGAGCATGTTTCCAAGGCTTCTGTGCACATGTGTACTCTGCTAAAAGGGAATTAATTCCGTCTTAATTTATATAATAAAAGCACAGATTGTTAATCAATGTTACACACATTAACAATAGCTGCATCATCATGCTTTTGAAAAAGAGGGCTGCTAGCTTGTGTGTAGGCTTAGCCAGGCATTCATGGATCCCAACAGAGGTAACTGAGCCAATAACATTTGAAAGTATTTATTTTCACTGTGATTGTCCATGTGAAAAAAAACTTTTGATTTTGGTTCAGTTGATCTTTGCTGCCCTGCAGGTAGAATAAGAGTTGGAGTTAATCAAGCAGGAACCAAAGAGCTTGAGAATGCTCAATCAGTCATCAAAGGGAGACGGATTCTTCACATGTCACTCACACTCCAAGGAAAATGATGACAGCCACTTAAAAAAGATATAGGAACATCAGGCTGACTGGAGGGAGATACCATGACGGCTCCAGGGAGAGATGAGTTGATGTAGTATGTGAACAAAAACACAGTGGTAAAACATGGTGAGGATGAGGAAAAATGTACACTGCAGTAAGAGCAAGAAGAAAAATCATAGAACTGGATGAGAACAACATAAACACAACTGGTGATGTTAACACAGTATATCACATGGAAGAGATTAGGGGAAACAGCGAGAGGGTGAGCTGGGGGGTGTAGAGGACGGAGGGGGAAGGAGGGAGAGAGAGAGCAAACATGTTGGAGCTCTTATCAGTGCCGAGTTGATTGAGAGGCTGTGCAGAGTGCGTCAGATAGTGAGAGAGCAGCGGTTGCCTTGGGGATCATTGGCTTCTCTGTGTCACATACACCCCACACCTCCTCTTCACACACACGCGCGCACACACGGCGCACGCACGCACACGCATACTCACAAACTCACAGACACAGGCTCCTTAGCAGGTGCAAACAGGCCCAGCACTAACCAGGTAACAAGGTCTGGAGCCTGTTCATTCCAAAACACTGTATATCCATTTTCATTCCAAAACACTATATATAATTTTCATTCCAAAACGCTATATATCCATTTTCATTCCAAAACACTATATATAATTTTCATTCCAAAACACTATAAATCCATTTTCATTCCAAAACACTATATATAATTTTCATTCCAAAACGCTATATATCCATTTTCATTCCAAAACACTATATATAATTTTCATTCCAAAACGCTATATATCCATTTTCATTCCAAAACACTATATATCCATTTTCATTCCAAAACACTATATATACATTTTCATTCCAAAACACTATATATACATTTTCAGAAATGTTGGTAAATTGGCTTTTCTTTTTAAAGAACTTACAAAAGAGATTGGTGTGTTTTTCCACTATCTAATCATGGCATGGGCATAAAGTACTGCGTCTCAGTGCAAGAGGTGTCACTACTGTCCCTCGTTCAAATCCAGGCGGTATCACATCTGGTTGTGATTGGGAGTCCCATATGGCAGTACACAATTGGCCCAGCGTTGTCTGGGTTTGGCCAGTGTAGGCCGTCCTTGTAAATAAGAATTTGCCTGGTTATATAAAACGTTTTTTTTTTAATCTATCATTTGATGGTTTCATTTCAGAGAGATAAATATCATGTTTATTTGCATAACGCTATATATTAAAGTCACTCTCAGAGAAATAAGTATTAAAGTGGTAATATGTAACATTTTGGGCAACATGACCAAATTCACATAGAAATGTGAGTTATAGATCTATCATTCTACCTGAAAGCAAGTCTAATAGCGGTAGATATGTTCTATGTGCGCTATTTCTATGCTTCCCGTTCTTAAGTTTAGTTTTTTTGTCTTTACTTTTGGTTTTGTACACCAGCTTCAAACAGCTGAAAATACAATATTTTTGCTTATGAAAATATATTTCACAGTGGTTTAGATGGTACAATGATTCTTTATACTACATTATCTTATTTTGTCACATAAACTGAAATTAGGTGAACTATTACAGTTTTAGCATCCAGGAAACGGCGGAGCGATTTCTGCATAGTGCAACGTTAAGGGAGAGTGGGATAAATTGAGCCATTTTTACATTCAGCATCACTATGTCAAGGGAAATGTAATATTCTTTCTTACAAAGGTCTGCATACTGTATATTTCAGGATGGTGTGTATCCCTGGAAATAATCCACATTTTTAAAAGCTTGTCCAAAAAGGTGGTCTCTTGACATGGGTATTGGGTAAATTGAGCCGCTGAACCGGGTAAGTTAAGCCGCACACACATTTCTGTACTGAATGAAATATGACCACTACATTTTTAAAACCGTCTATCTTTATTTCCCAAACACAATTCAACACAATCACAATCGCTCTTCTGTCTTTTAATGATTTTAAGCAATATGCAGAAATTGCTCCACCATTTCCTGGTTGCTAAAATTCTAATAGTTTGCCTAATTTCAGTTTAAGTGACATAATGTACAATGTACATTGTAGAGAGTCATTGTACCATCTAAACCGTTGAGAAATATCCTTTCAATAACCAAAAATATTGTTTTCTTTTAGACTTTCAATGAGAAGGACAGATCTATAACTCACATTTATATTTTAATTTGGTCGGGTCGCATAAAAAGTTACATATTGCAGCTTTAACAACTAACAAACACTTTGTGCTGTTTCAAACACTTTTAACATAGGCCAGGCCCTGTTGTTACCTCATATCCCAGGGATAATACCTTGCATTACGCCTGGGAAGAAAACACTTCAATTTGCTCAACTTGCCATTGGTTCAACCATGGGCTCAACTTACCCCAAGGCCATTGACTCAACTTACCCCAAGGCAAACATTTTGACTACATTAGCCCACACAGGCACAAGGATGCACTTTCATGCTAGGTTTAGGACCTCATATTGAAGCTTATAGAGATCCCAACTGATGTATTAATCAATCTTAAAATGAACTACTTATTTACCAGTTTTCCCATGTGGTTTCTTTCTTACCCCACTCTCCCCTACTGCTAGATTTTACACAGTCAAATCTAACAAAAAACAACATTTTTAATAAAGAACTTTACAAATGCTTTGTGACATCAATATTTTAAAACACTTTAAAAAAATGAACCAATACAGTAATATCAGATATGTATGTAAAACATTTACATTTTACATTTTAGTAATTTATCAGATGCTCTTATGCAGAGCCACTGTTTGTGCATTGATCTTAAGATAGCTAGGTGAGACGACCATATCACAGTCAAATATACAGTATACCAACTTTCCATTCCAGCTAAACAATGGATATACAGAATAGCATTTAAAAATATATATTTCTTAATACACCTCTAAAATCTATGAATAACTAAATCTGAGAACACACTCATGAAGGTACCCATAAGCAATCATTTCTAGTGAAAAAATTAATTAGACAAATGTGTGGATATAGCATTTTGAAAATAAACTCTTCATATACAGATATATTAAGCACCTTTCTACATTTCAATTGGCTGAATAGTTCTAGGTGCTGACATGTCTTACTGACTTTTCCTGATGTTTTATCACAACTTCACTTTGGCTCTCTGATACACTCTCTCTTCTTCCTCCCACTCTACCTTTCATTCCCCATCCCCTGTCTCTTGCTTCATCAGGCATACTGTATCCCTTGGAAATGATCTCCTCTCTTCTCTCTCAGTCCCTCAATAATTAACACCAAGGTTCTATGCTTGTCTGCTCTCAGCAAAACCCAGGGGGACATGAGAGAGAGAGGGAACGAGAGAGAGAGAGAGGGAGAGAGGGAACAAGAGAGAGAGAGAGAGAGAGAGGGAACAAGAGAGAGAGAGAGGGAGAGAGAGAGAGAGAGAGAGAGAGAGAGAGAGAGAGAGAGAGAGAGAGACAAGGAAAGAGGGATGTAGGGATGATGCACATTTCACTCCTACTCCAGGTACATGTGCAGCTGCCATCAAGGCATTACTGAAACTAGTACTGTTGATTAAGTACATGCTCCACCAATAGAAACATCAGTTTAAATTCTGATCACTTTCCCTCTGAACAGAGAATACTCATTCTGTCTCCATCAGTGATAGATATATGGGCAGAATTGAATGTGTATGGGCTGGTAGAACTGCATGTTACTAGAAAGCCTGTACTGCCTGTGAATGTGACATAATTACAACATTTCTGAGACTCTACAAGAGTCTGGGTAACAAATGGAAAAAGAAATCTATACTTACTTGTATTCTATATTCAATTGGCTGCAGTAACGCCAGGAACTGAAACAGAACTCGCTATGAAAAATATGGTCACAGCTACTGACAAAGACCATCGCAAACATTGAAATAATGTCCCTGTCACAGGTGATAAACTGAGCCTGCAGTACAAAATCACACAGGTACTGCCTCCCAGATATCAGTCCTAAAAAAGAGCTGCATGCTCTTAGATGCCTCTTCAATGAGTTGACCTACTATCTTACTGGCACACTGCAGAGCACCACACAGCTCTCCCCAGAGAGGCCATCATGCCAGTGTACACGATTCCCACCACTGGGCTCCAAAGATAAACTCCCAGCAGCAAAATCAAACAAATGCATCTGCCAATGCAAGTGTCTCTGCAGTAGCAGAATGTGGCATGATGTAAGGCAAGCACAATAAATCTTAAAGAAGTGGAAAAATGTTTTGTCTAGAGGCAGTTTGTTTGAAATGGTTTGTTGATCTATTGGCAAAATTAACTTGACAGGCTAAGAGAAATATAAGCGAGAAGGTCAAAGCGAAACAGAATCAAGGGAGGTGGTGGAGGAGGAGGAGTGTGAGACTTTTGATGATTAGGTATTAGCAGTGCAGATATATCACTGGTATTGATCAGTGCACAGCCAGGCACTTAACAGCCCCCCCCACACACACACACACACCAGCGCAACACCCCAAAGTGAACTGAGTCAACACTCAGATATAAATTAATATTTACATACCGATACACTTCACACCATAAATTACAATTGCATGACACGCAAAGGAAGTTGCTGATGCACAGATGCATCACACATGCTCTCTCTCACTTTTTCTCGCTCTCTATTTGTCTTTTATCTCTCTCTCTATTTCTCTCTTTCTCTTTTATCTCTCTATCTCTCTCTCTCTTTTATCTCTCTCTCTCTCTCTCTCTCTCTCTCTCTCTCGCTCTCTCTCTCTCTCTCTTATCTCTCTCATACATACAATTATTGTGAAACCACAATACACATCTACAGATAGAGCTGTTGTTGAAAGGTGGCCCACTCGCAGTGTATGTGTTCATTCATTGCTAATGCACATTTATATAGCCAGGCATCTGGGTTTGCCCTATCAGACACACCATCACCCTTGCACCTCTGGCAGAGCCATTTGTAGATACATCCAGTATGCATGCTAAAGGAACAGGATAACATGAAAGAGTGTAGGGGGAGAGAGCAGAGCAAACCACACAGTAACTGTGGCATATATGAAGACAGCTCATGCATCATTGATCACACTTGCACTAATTTACAGTATTCATGCAGAGGTTGATATTCACTATCATCAACCCTAGTTGTACAACTGACTAGGTATCCCCCTTTCCCTTTCCTTTCCTTTCCTGCTGTCTTTACAGCGTGTCCTTTAGAAACGTCACCTCAGTGTCCTAACCACGGTCATTAAAAGGTCCCTGGACAGGGAGGAACGGTGTTACAGTAATCAAGAAACCCTGGCCAGCCACATAATTGCCGTACCTTTGCCAGCCAATCAGCGACTAGTGTATCTGGTGCTCTGATTGGATGCCCAGCCTCTGTAGCCCACCACCCCCATGGTGAACACTTCCCAAATCACAACCCCAGATGAGGAGATGTAGAGTGGGATACACGAAAGAGATGGAAATAAACGGACTGACGTCATCCTTTATCTACTGTCATCCTTTTGATGTGGTCTTTGCATGGCCACCGTGTCCACTATGGACCCTTTGTATGGAAATTAACAACGGTAACCAAGGCAGCAGAGAGAATATAGAGAGATTACACACAGATGGTTACTTCCATATAACATCAACTGGCAATATCACTATCATTATTACAGTGTCTGTGGAATAATAATGATCATAATTTGTATTTGGCTTTGAAGTTATGCTCATGTATAGTTCAAAAAGCCCATGCGGAGACCTACAGATGTAAGATCTTAATTTGACCTATACTGTCACAGCAAAATAATCCTGCAGCGACAGGATTCGAACTTTTAGTCCATAATGTTGCTTGATCGGTGGTTAGGCTATCGGCTGGCCAAAAGTAGGCTAAATGAAAAGTGCAATACTCTTAATATAGCCATGTGTTAGTGTGGGATTTCAGTGACTTTATGTAAATCAAGAAGCTCATCTGCATTTCCTGCTGTGCAAGAACATTTTCAGCAACAAAAGAGTGATCAAATTAAGATCCTACATCTGTGCAATATGAGGTTTGCTGAGATTTAAAACTACATGAGTCCAAAGACTAGGCTGGAGCAGCAGGTAGCCTTATGGTTAAGAGCGTTGGCCCAGTAACTGAAAGGTTTCTGGTTTGAATCCCAGAGCCGACTAGGTGAAAAAAAATGTACGTGCCCTTGAGCAATGCGCTTAACACTGATTGCTACTCTAAGTCGCTCTGGATAAGAGTGTCTGCTAAATGACTAAAATGTAGGCTTCGGTTTGAGTTGTGAATCCTTATTAAAATGATAGGCAGGCTACATGTGTGTGTGTGCAAAAAAGACAGGGGGGAGTGCAATAGAGAGGAGGAGGGACTATCCAAGCACAGACACTGTTGAAAAATATTGGGGATGGGGGGTAGCCATGGCAATGGCAAGGCCCAAAGGCGAGTTACTGAAGCCAAGTTAATTATGGAGAGGAGGGAGATGGCTGTATTTGTCTCTGGTGGCACCTCTCTCTCTCCCTTTAGTCTGTCACTGCAATATTGACAAGTGGCAAAAAGGTAAGACATTTTTAAAATGATTGAAAGAGAGAGATAAATAGAAAGAGATGTACAGACTGAGTGAGAGGAAGAGACGGGAAGATGATGTAATGACGGCTGGGAAAGGATGTGTTGAGATGCTGCTATTTTCCTGGATATGGAAGCCTGTCTCACAGCATGGACTAAGGGTCTGAATGTACTCAACAGTGTGCACATTTAGCATTTACACAAGTTAACGTTTGCACTGTTACACTGTTATTTTCAGAAAATAAGAAAATTAGCTAAACCATGAAACTGTCTTTATTTACACTTAACTTTACTTAGATGATGCTCAAAACAATTATATTAGATGGTTGTTGTTTAGGCCCCATGTCCCCGCTCCCTCTCTCTCTCTCTCTCTCTCTCTCTCTCTCTCTCTCTCTCTCCCTCCCTCTCTCTCCCGCTCTCTCTCTCTCTCCCTCTCTCTCTCTCTCTCTCTCTCTCTCTCTCTCTTTCTCTCTCTCTCACTCCCTTGTTTACATGCCCATTGAGACTATTACCAAAATGTTCCTGGTATGATGTAAGATGTACAAGTCCTAGCCTCCTGTTCTTCCATCCATCTTTTCCTCCTCCCTCTGCAGTGCTGCTACCGCTCTCAGTTTAATTGCTTGTGATTGTCAATTCCACTCTTTAATTGTTCTGACATAACAGGAGGAAAAACAATGACGTGCCATAGCCAATCTTTATCTCTGTTTCTTCTTCCCTATGCATTCCTGCAGCAAAGAGAAACAAACAAAAGCAAAAAGTGAGCGAAAGAAAGAGAGGGAGGAAAAGGAGAGAAAAATGTATTCATATAATCACTCAGGCTGATGTATCTGAATGTCTCCCTATGGGACTACATACTAGGCAAGCTTATGACATACTGTACCTACATATTAACATTAAGTGCTTGCAGCACATATACAGTTAACCCTTCATATGCTATGGGTACAATTTACATGGGCTACATTCAGGGTTGAGGAGATACTGATTACATGTAATCTTGTAATCAGCAACTTGTAATCAATTACGTTTCCACCAAAAATATTGTAATCAGATTAAAGATATTCTTGAAAAACTAGATGATTGCTTCTTGGATGACTTTTAAATTCAGAAAGGATGTTTGCGAAAAATACATTATGACACCTTTCTGTTTTCTCAATTATATTAAATTCACTATGAGACAGACCACTATGATGACACACCAAATGACAACCACCTGTCAGAGACCACTATGATGTCAGACCACTATGATGTCAGACCACTATGATGTCAGACCACTATGATAACACACCAAATGCTTTTGGTGGATATTTTTAGTCTTCTTCTAATGCATCTTAAGAGGAAAGTAATCCAAAAGTAACTGAAAGTAATCCGATTATGTTACTGAGTGGGTCATTAAAAAAGTTACGTTACTGATTACAATTTTGGACAGGTAACTAGTAACTGTAATGGATTACATTTAGATAGTTACCTACCCAATCCTGGTTACATTTGACTTGTAATATATCTGGGCATCCAGAGAAGCATTATAAGTTAGGTGTATCACTGTGGGTTACAACAGCCAACAACTCAAACACATTTTCAAAGCTTCATAATGGAGAAACACTTAAATGGCATTCACTGATACAGTTTCCCATTGTGACTCTAATTTGTCATAAATGGTTAAAAGCAAGTTCCTCATACTTTATTTCAATTTTATGTACCCAGTAGAGCATTCCATCCTACTAACTGTAATTCTATGCATATTAAATCCCTGAAACTGTGTGACTGTAGTATTGTGAATGTCTGTGCGTTGATCTTGTCATATGTGTTTCATCTCTAAATGTTTTTTATTGCATTTCAATGTTACATAACAATGCTCAGTGTTGTAATTATTCATGGAATATCTGATGACGTTCTATTATAGGAAATGAGTCATATAGTACAGCAGCAACAGTATGCTATGCAATATGCCCTAAGGACATTTAAGGACTGCTATCTTATCTCCAGACAAATTGCATCAAAATTGCCCTCTCTCAAGTTGAAGGCAGTCACACTGTCTGGGCTGGAGGGAAAGATTGCCTCTGCACCTCATCCAATCACACTGTGTGATAAAATAGAAAACCAGCCCATCTACCGCTGGCAATGTATCAGGTCATAAAACACTAACTTAATTGTAAAAAATGTAATAAAATAAAAAACATTGTTCTGCGCATGCTGCTACCTGTGGGGTTCACAACACACACTTTGCTGTGCAGTCTATTATCTGCCTAAAAACGTCATCCTGTGATATTTATGCAAAAAGATAAGCATTTATGTCAATAATGTTTATGTCAATACGTTGCAGTCAATGAGAAAAGATGAGTGTCACAGGGTTGAAGCTTACACTGAGTATAGTAAACATTAGGATCACCTTCCTAGTGTTGAGTTGCCCCCCCCCCCCCCCCCCCCCCCCCAGTTTCCCCTCAGAACAGCCTCGATTCGTCAGGGGATGGACTCTACAAGGTGTTGAAAGCATTCCACAGGGATGCTGGCCCATGTTGACTCCATTGCTTACCACAGTTGTGTCAAGTTGGCTGGATGTTTTTTGGGTGGAGGACTATTCTTGATACACACAGGAAACTGTTGAATGTGAAAAACACAGCAGCGTTGCAGTTCTTGACACAAACCGGTGTGCCTGGCACCTACTACCATACCTCGTTCAAAGGCACTTCAATATTTTGTCTTGCCCATTCACCCTCTGAATGGCACACATACACAATCCATGTCTCAATTGTCTCAAAGCTTAAAAATCCTTGTAGAAAAAAAGGAAGGGAAGCACTGCTAAGGTGCACAATAGTAGGTTTTGGTAGACAGAAGGTGTTAAGCTACACAATAGTAGGTTTTGGTAGACAGAAGGTGTTAAGCTACACAATAGTAGGTTTTGGTAGACAGAAGGTGTTAAGGTACACAATAGTAGGTTTTGGTAGACAGAAGGTGTTAAGCTACACAATAGTAGGTTTTGGTAGACAGAAGGTGTTAAGCTACACAATAGTAGGTTTTGGTAGACAGAAGGTGTTAAGGTACACAATAGTAGGTTTTGGTAGACAGAAGGTACTAAGGTACACAATAGTAGGTTTTGGTAGACAGAAGGTGTTAAGGTACACAATAGTAGGTTTTGGTAGACAGAAGGTACTAAGGTACACAATAGTAGGTTTTGGTAGACAGAAGGTGCTAAGGTACACAATAGTAGGTTTTGGTAGACAGAAGGTACTAAGGTACACAATAGTAGGTTTTGGTAGACAGAAGGTGCTAAGGTACACAATAGTAGGTTTTGGTAGACAGAAGGTGCTAAGGTACACAATAGTAGGTTTTGGTAGACAGAAGGTGTTAAGGTACACAATAGTAGGTTTTGGTAGACAGAAGGTGTTAAGGTACACAATAGTAGGTTTTGGTAGACAGAAGGTGCTAAGGTACACAATAGTAGGTTTTGGTAGACAGAAGGTGTTAAGGTACACAATAGTAGGTTTTGGTAGACAGAAGCTGCTAAGGTACACAATAGTAGGTTTTGGTAGACAGAAGGTGCTAAGGTACACAATAGTAGGTTTTGGTAGACAGAAGGTGTTAAGGTACACAATAGTAGGTTTTGGTAGACAGAAGGTGTTAAGGTACACAATAGTAGGTTTTGGTAGACAGAAGGTGCTAAGGTACACAATAGTAGGTTTTGGTAGACAGAAGGTGCTAAGGTACACAATAGCAGGTTTTGGTAGACAGAAGGTGTTAAGGTACACAATAGTAGGTTTTGGTAGACAGAAGGTGCTAAGGTACACAATAGTAGGTTTTGGTAGACAGAAGGTGTTAAGCTACACAATAGTAGGTTTTGGTAGACAGAAGGTGCTAAGGTACACAATAGTAGGTTTTGGTAGACAGAAGGTACTAAGGTACACAATAGTAGGTTTTGGTAGACAGAAGGTGTTAAGGTACACAATAGTAGGTTTTGGTAGACAGAAGGTGCTAAGGTACACAATAGTAGGTTTTGGTAGACAGAAGGTGCTAAGGTACACAATAGTAGGTATTGGTAGACAGAAGGTGTTAAGGTACACAATAGTAGGTTTTGGTAGACAGAAGGTGTTAAGGTACACAATAGTAGGTTTTGGTAGACAGAAGCTGCTAAGGTACACAATAGTAGGTTTTGGTAGACAGAAGGTGTTAAGGTACACAATAGTAGGTTTTGGTAGACAGAAGCTGCTAAGGTACACAATAGTAGGTTTTGGTAGACAGAAGCTGCTAAGGTACACAATAGTAGGTTTTGGTAGACAGAAGGTGTTAAGGTACACAATAGTAGGTTTTGGTAGACAGAAGGTGTTAAGGTACACAATAGTAGGTTTTGGTAGACAGAAGGTACTAAGGTACACAATAGTAGGTTTTGGTAGACAGAAGGTGCTAAGGTACACAATAGTAGGTTTTGGTAGACAGAAGGTACTAAGGTACACAATAGTAGGTTTTGGTAGACAGAAGGTGCTAAGGTACACAATAGTAGGTTTTGGTAGACAGAAGGTGTTAAGGTACACAATAGTAGGTTTTGGTAGACAGAAGCTGCTAAGGTACACAATAGCAGGTTTTGGTAGACAGAAGGTGCTAAGGTACACAATAGTAGGTTTTGGTAGACAGAAGGTGTTAAGGTACACAGTATTAGGTTTTGGTAGACAGAAGGTGTTAAGGTACACAATAGCAGGTTTTGGTAGACAGAAGGTGCTAAGGTACACAATAGTAGGTTTTGGTAGACAGAAGGTGCTAAGGTACACAATAGTAGGTTTTGGTAGACAGAAGGTGTTAAGGTACACAATAGTAGGTTTTGGTAGACAGAAGGTACTAAGGTACACAATAGTAGGTTTTGGTAGACAGAAGGTGCTAAGGTACACAATAGTAGGTTTTGGTAGACAGAAGGTACTAAGGTACACAATAGTAGGTTTTGGTAGACAGAAGGTGCTAAGGTACACAATAGTAGGTTTTGGTAGACAGAAGGTGTTAAGGTACACAATAGTAGGTTTTGGTAGACAGAAGCTGCTAAGGTACACAATAGCAGGTTTTGGTAGACAGAAGGTGCTAAGGTACACAATAGTAGGTTTTGGTAGACAGAAGGTGTTAAGGTACACAGTATTAGGTTTTGGTAGACAGAAGGTGTTAAGGTACACAATAGCAGGTTTTGGTAGACAGAAGGTGCTAAGGTACACAATAGTAGGTTTTGGTAGACAGAAGGTGCTAAGGTACACAATAGTAGGTTTTGGTAGACAGAAGGTGTTAAGGTACACAATAGCAGGTTTTGGTAGACAGAAGGTACTAAGGTACACAATAGTAGGTTTTGGTAGACAGAAGGTGTTAAGGTACACAATAGCAGGTTTTGGTAGACAGAAGGTACTAAGGTACACAATAGTAGGTTTTGGTAGACAGAAGGTGCTAAGGTACACAATAGTAGGTTTTGGTAGACAGAAGGTGCTAAGGTACACAATAGTAGGTTTTGGTAGACAGAAGCTGCTAAGGTACACAATAGTAGGTTTTGGTAGACAGAAGGTACTAAGGTACACAATAGTAGGTTTTGGTAGACAGAAGGTGCTAAGGTACACAATAGTAGGTTTTGGTAGACAGAAGGTACTAAGCTACACAATAGTAGGTTTTGGTAGACAGAAGGTACTAAGGTACACAATAGTAGGTTTTGGTAGACAGAAGGTGTTAAGGTACACAGTATTAGGTTTTGGTAGACAGAAGGTGTTAAGGTACACAATAGTAGGTTTTGGTAGACAGAAGGTGCTAAGGTACACAATAGTAGGTTTTGGTAGACAGAAGGTACTAAGGTACACAATAGTAGGTTTTGGTAGACAGAAGGTACTAAGGTACACAATAGTAGGTTTTGGTAGACAGAAGGTGCTAAGGTACACAATAGTAGGTTTTGGTAGACAGAAGGTGCTAAGGTACACAATAGTAGGTTTTGGTAGACAGAAGGTGCTAAGGTACACAATAGTAGGTTTTGGTAGACAGAAGGTGCTAAGGTACACAATAGTAGGTTTTGGTAGACAGAAGCTGCTAAGGTACACAATAGTAGGTTTTGGTAGACAGAAGGTACTAAGGTACACAATAGTAGGTTTTGGTAGACAGAAGGTGCTAAGGTACACAATAGTAGGTTTTGGTAGACAGAAGGTACTAAGCTACACAATAGTAGGTTTTGGTAGACAGAAGGTACTAAGGTACACAATAGTAGGTTTTGGTAGACAGAAGGTGTTAAGGTACACAGTATTAGGTTTTGGTAGACAGAAGGTGCTAAGGTACACAATAGTAGGTTTTGGTAGACAGAAGGTGCTAAGGTACACAATAGTAGGTTTTGGTAGACAGAAGGTACTAAGGTACACAATAGTAGGTTTTGGTAGACAGAAGGTGCTAAGGTACACAATAGTAGGTTTTGGTAGACAGAAGGTGCTAAGGTACACAATAGTAGGTTTTGGTAGACAGAAGGTACTAAGCTACACAATAGTAGGTTTTGGTAGACAGAAGGTACTAAGGTACACAATAGTAGGTTTTGGTAGACAGAAGGTGTTAAGGTACACAATAGTAGGTTTTGGTAGACAGAAGGTGTTAAGGTACACAATAGTAGGTTTTGGTAGACAGAAGGTGCTAAGGTACACAATAGTAGGTTTTGGTAGACAGAAGGTACTAAGGTACACAATAGTAGGTTTTGGTAGACAGAAGGTACTAAGGTACACAATAGTAGGTTTTGGTAGACAGAAGGTACTAAGGTACACAATAGTAGGTTTTGGTAGACAGAAGGTACTAAGGTACACAATAGTAGGTTTTGGTAGACAGAAGGTACTAAGGTACACAATAGTAGGTTTTGGTAGACAGAAGGTACTAAGGTACACAATAGTAGGTTTTGGTAGACAGAAGGTACTAAGGTACACAATAGTAGGTTTTGGTAGACAGAAGGTACTAAGGTACACAATAGTAGGTTTTGGTAGACAGAAGGTGTTAAGGTACACAATAGTAGGTTTTGGTAGACAGAAGGTGCTAAGGTACACAATAGTAGGTTTTGGTAGACAGAAGGTACTAAGCTACACAATAGTAGGTTTTGGTAGACAGAAGCTGCTAAGCTACACAATAGTAGGTTTTGGTAGACAGAAGGTACTAAGCTACACAATAGTAGGTTTTGGTAGACAGAAGGTACTAAGGTACACAATAGTAGGTTTTGGTAGACAGAAGGTACTAAGGTACACAATAGTAGGTTTTGGTAGACAGAAGGTACTAAGGTACACAATAGTAGGTTTTGGTAGACAGAAGGTGCTAAGGTACACAATAGTAGGTTTTGGTAGACAGAAGGTGCTAAGGTACACAATAGTAGGTTTTGGTAGACAGAAGGTGCTAAGGTACACAATAGTAGGTTTTGGTAGACAGAAGGTGCTAAGGTACACAATAGTAGGTTTTGGTAGACAGAAGGTGCTAAGGTACACAATAGTAGGTTTTGGTAGACAGAAGCTGCTAAGGTACACAATAGTAGGTTTTGGTAGACAGAAGCTGCTAAGGTACACAATAGTAGGTTTTGGTAGACAGAAGGTGTTAAGGTACACAATAGTAGGTTTTGGTAGACAGAAGGTGCTAAGGTACACAATAGTAGGTTTTGGTAGACAGAAGGTGCTATGGTACACAATAGTAGGTTTTGGTAGACAGAAGGTGCTAAGCTACACAATAGTAGGTTTTGGTAGACAGAAGGTGCTAAGGTACACAATAGTAGGTTTTGGTAGACAGAAGCTGCTAAGGTACACAATAGTAGGTTTTGGTAGACAGAAGGTGCTAAGGTACACAATAGTAGGTTTTGGTAGACAGAAGCTGCTAAGGTACACAATAGTAGGTTTTGGTAGACAGAAGCTGCTAAGGTGCACAATAGTAGGTTTTGGTAGACAGAAGCTGCTAAGGTACACAATAGTAGGTTTTGGTAGACAGAAGCTGCTAAGGTACACAATAGCAGGTTTTGGTAGACAGAAGGTACTAAGGTACACAATAGTAGATTTTGGTAGACAGAAGGTGTTAAGGTACACAGTATTAGGTTTTGGTAGACAGAAGGTGTTAAGGTACACAATAGTAGGTTTTGGTAGACAGAAGGTGCTAAGGTACACAAAAGTAGGTTTTGGTAGACAGAAGCTGCTAAGGTACACAATAGTAGGTTTTGGTAGACAGAAGGTGCTAAGGTACACAATAGTAGGTTTTGGTAGACAGAAGGTGCTAAGGTACACAATAGTAGGTTTTGGTAGACAGAAGGTGCTAAGGTACACAATAGTAGGTTTTGGTAGACAGAAGGTGCTAAGGTACACAATAGTAGGTTTTGGTAGACAGAAGCTGCTAAGGTACACAATAGAAGGTTTTGGTAGACAGAAAGTGCTAAGGTACATAATAGCAGGTTTTGGTAGACAGAAAGTGCTAAGGTACACAATAGTAGGTTTTGGTAGACAACCTTTTATTTTTTAACCCGTCTCCTCTCCTTCATCCACACTGATTGAAGTGGATTTAACAAGTGACATAAATAAGGGATCATAACTTTCACCTGGATTCACCTGGTCAGTCTATGTCATTGAAAGAACATGTTTTGTATACTCAGTGTATAAACTCACAGAAAGACAGACAGAGATAAAAAAAAATATACAGGCAGGCAGGCAGGCAGGCAGGCAGGCAGGCAGGCAGGCAGGCAGGCAGGCAGGCAGGCAGACATATTCACTCACTCACAAACAGACAGACAGATAGATAGACAGGCAGGCAGACAGAGAGGCAGACTGACAGGACACACAAAAGACAGACAGATAGACAGGCAGGCAGACAGGCACGCAGGGAGGCAGGCAGACAGACAGGACACATAAAAAGCAGACAGACAGACAGGACACACAAAAGGCAGATAGGCCCTAACCCAGATTCATGTCCACTTCCAGCTCAACCCTAACTCCAACCTCAAACCCTGGGGGTTAGGGTTAAGGTTGAGCTGAGCCAAGATGTGGAGTGTTAGGGATAGGGTTAGTGTTGAGCCAAGATGTGGAGTGTTAGGGTTAGGGTTAGTGTTGAGCCAAGATGTGGAGACAAACCTAAGGTTTAGAGTTATGGTTAGGGTTAGGGTTGAGCCGGGATGTAGACATGAAGCTAGGGTTAGGGTCAGGTTTAGGATTGAGGTTCGAGTAAGATTTGAGCAGGGATGTGGACATGAAGCTGGGGTTAGAGTTAAGTTCAGGGTTGAATTTAAAGTTGGCCTAACTCTATCTGTCTGCCTATGAGAGGGTCTATTTAGGCGAGAGATATTGAGGTGGGAGCGAGGAGGGAGAGAGGAGGGTGAAAGAGAGAAATAGGAGAGAGGGAGTGAGAGAGAGGAAGGGAGAGAGAGAGAGAGAGAGAGAGAGAGAGAGAGAAGGAGTGTGTCATGTCCATAGGCATCCATAATGTAGTCAATTGGTTGAAGCTCATCTTTTACCATTGACTGCAATGTATTGTCATAAACATCATATGTTGTGATGCTTATCTTTTTGCAAAAACATCACAGGATGACGTTTTCCAAGGGGGAGGCTAAGCCCACCCTGTGAGCCAAACAGAGTCTTAGGTGTTCTGAGGTCCACCCTAATCAGTGGACTGCAACAGATGTCCAACCTCTCATTAACCTCGAAAACACCCTGTTCCAGCTTTGACTGACCGCCATGTTGGTGAATCTATCATCCACATTCATCCTCCAAAACGGCTCTGTCCTGTTCCAATACTCCCAAACTGCACTCTTCCCTCCTTCAGCCCTTCCTCTTTCTGTTGTTGTAGGCTAATCACTGATCTGACATGACTAGATGGGTGAAAGGTATGCCGATGTTTACAATGTGAAGTTTGTATTTTATTATTTTCAAAGGAAAATCGGTCATTGTGGTTAGAATGAATTAGATATTATGGTGTGCATGTTTTCAATTTGTGTCTTTCTTTTTTGTAATTTCCTTCTGAAAACAGCAGACGCAAATTTACTCAAGTACACACACTTAAATAAATAAATATAGGTCTATGTGGGGGGAAAATACTATAGATATGGGAATGATTAACCACATTTGACGTGTCTTTATGTTAGAGAGAAAGAGAGACATCGAGAGAGAGCGAGCGAGAGAGGTCACATCTCTTTTCAGGCACAGACAAAGTAATCTCTCTCCTTTGACCACCCCATCCTCGCAACAGCAGCCAGTCTCACTTGCTTTCCTTCAGCACCCCTTCCACCCTATTCTCCCGCTCTACATCCCTGAAACCTTACCAGCTAGCGTCAGCGACAATGGTCAGTGCAGAGAGATGAAGAGGGTAAATACATCACGTTTCATTTCAATTTCGGCTATGCCATCGAAAAATTACGGGGGCTGAGAACTTCGAGGAAAATAATCTAGGGAGTGAAGATGGTTAATGAGTAATCACAAATTCTTATCACCTAACGCACAAGTTGATCAGAGCGGTCCAGCTGTCTTGGCATAACCTATTTCATTTATTTCCATTATGACCGCACATTTACTGTGGGCTATGTCGCAGCGGGAGGATATTTGAAAAGGGCAGAGGGAGGTAGGTTGCTAAGAGAGAGAGAGATAGAGAGACTTGGCAGCACATTATTATAATGATGGTGAGTGACTGATCCACACTTGACGCTGGCGACTTAATTTGGAACTACAAGCAAGGGCGATTCTGTCGTTTCGTCTGCTTCTGGAGGGCATCGGGACGAACCTACAAATTGCCTGAACAACGCTCTGAGAGGCGCACAAAAGAAAGCCTGGGAGAAAAAGACGACTGGTGTAAAGGCGGTAAGGTGAATGTTGATCATTTTGCCAGGGGAGGATTGTCAGTAGCCTAGCTATTGCACTTATTGCATTGTGCATCAGTTTGGGTGAGGCTTGCTTATAGACTGTCTTGACAAGTCAAAGCTACCAGTGGTGTCTGTCTTGATAAAGTAGGCTAGGCTACTAAATACACAAATGCAGTAAATGTGGTGAGCCTCTTGCACAATTTGCATATTAACAAAAAAATCTAGCGATTTTTTCAAAACGTATGCTTTTTCCATATGACTAACTTAAGCACTAAGGCCCGAGGGGGTGTGGTATATAGCCAATATACCACGGCTAAGGTTACAAATTCACGCACACTTGAATACCGTTTACATTACATTTCATTTCGCCTATACAGGCGGTAATGGCCGCACGAACAAGTTGGGATAGTGGAGAGTGGTTACTTCCCGTGTGGGTTACCTGTGCGTGACAAATTCTCCGTGTGTGTTTATGTTTGCGCGCGTTTTTTTATTTATTAATGCGGCATATTAGCAGAGAAGACAGTCAACCAGGGTGCTGTAGCCCATGGTAACGATGAAGTTGGTTGTGTCAGTGGAACACATTTTCTGTGATACTGTTGTATCCTTTTAGGCATACTCCCCTCTATGACAGGCCCTATGGGGGTACCAGTAAAGGTTGAAAGGCTCGACGACCTGGCACATAGCGCCTTTAGAATATCCCACTTACAAATGTTCAGGCCAGAAACAGCCCAAATATCCATATTTAAATTGCTTGACTAAACCAACTAACTGAAATATAAATGTGTAATGATGATAAATACCATAGGAATATAAATCATAGGGCTATCCCTTGGATTCTGCAGGCTCACTTGTGGTTTAAAGATTACAGCCCATATATACACAACATTACCAAATGTATGTGGACACCTGCTCTTCGAACATCTCATTCCAAAATCATGGGCATTAATATGGATTAGTCCCCACTTTACAGCCTCCACTCTTCTGAGAAGGCTTAACCACTAGATGTTGGAACATTGCTGCAGGGACTTGCTTCCATTCAGCCACAAGAGCATTAGTGAGGTCTGGCTGTGTTGGGCAATTAGGCCTGGCTCGCAGTCGGCGTTCCAATTCATCCCAAAGGGGTTTGATGGGGTTGAGGTCAGAGCTCTGTGCAGGCCAGTGAAGTTCTTCCACACCGATCTCGACAAACCATTTCTGTATGGACCTCGCTTTGTGCACGGGGGCATTGTCATGCTGAAACAGGAAAGGGCCTTCCCCAAACTGTTGCCACAAAGTTGGAAGCACAGAATTGTCTACAATGTCATTGTATGCTGTAAGATTTATCTTCACTGGAACTAAGGGGCCCGAACCAAAAAACAGCCCCAGACCATTATTCCTCCTCCGCCAAACTTTACAGTTGGCACTATACATTGGTGCAGGAAGCGTTCTCCTGGCATCCGCCAAACCAAGATTCTTCCATCGGATTGCCAGATGGTTAAGCGTGATTCATCACTCCAGTGAACGTGTTTCCACTGCTCAAGAGCCCAATGGCAGTGAGCTTTACACCACTCCAGCCGACGCTTGGCATTGCGCATGGTGATCTTAGGTTTGTGTGCGGCTGCTCAGCCATGGAAACCCATTTCATGAAGCTCCCGACGAACAGTTATTGTGCTGACGTTGCTTCCAGAGGCAGCTCTTCAGTAAGGCCATTCTACGGCAAATGTTTGTCTATGGAGATTGCATGGCTGTGTCCTTGGTTTTATAGACCTGTTAGCAACTGTGTGGCTGAAATAGCCGACTCCACTAATTTGAAGGGGTGTCCAAATACTTTTGTATATAAAGTGTATTTCAGCCTCACACCAAATATCCTCTGCTCAGTGTCAGTCCTACCTAGAGTGTCGACCTTACAGGGTTGGCAGGTAGCCTAGTGGTTAGCGTATTGGGCCAGTAACCGAAAGATTGCTAGATTGAATCCCCGAGCTGACAAGGTAAAAATATGTCTTTCTGCCCCTGAACAAGGCAGTTAACCCAATGTTGCTAGGTTGTCATTCTAAGAAATAATTTGTTCTTAACTTACTAGTTAAATAAAGGTTAAATATAAATTAGGGTGGTAGATTTCCCAGTTTTCCAGAAATACCGGTTTGACGATCCCTGGATTAGGGATGGATTAAATTGAAAATCCGGGAATCCGCCACCGGGATTTCTGGGAATTTTGGGAAAGTTACCAGAGTTTTGCAACCCTAGTCCCACCCCTTTACTCAACCCAAGTCCCACCCCTTTACTCAACTCTAGTCCCACCCCTTTACTCAAACCTAGTCCCACCTCTTTACTCAACCCTAGTCCCACCCCTTTACTCAACCCTAGTCCCACCCCTTTACTCAATTCTAGTCCCACCCCTTTACGCAAATCTAGTCCCACCCCTTTAATCAAATCAATTAATCAAATGTATTTTTATATAGCCCTTCGTACATCAGCTGATATCTCAAAGTGCTGTACAGAAACCCAGCCTAAAACCCCAAACAGCAAGCAAAGCATGTGAAAGAAGCACGGTGGCTAGGAAAAACTCCCAAGGAAAAACTCCCTAGAAAGGCCAAAAACCTAGGAAGAAACCTAGAGAGGAACCAGGCTATGAGGGGTGGCCAGTCCTCTTCTGGCTGTGCAGGGTGGATATTATAACAGAACATGGTCGAGATGTTAAAATGTTCATAAATGTTCATAAATGACCAGCATGGTCAAATAATAATAATCATAGTAGTTGTCGAGGGTGCAACAAGCACGTCCGGTGAACAGGTCAGGGTTCCATAGCCGCAGGCAGAACAGTTGAAACTGGAGCAGCAGCACGGCCAAGTGGACTGGGGACAGCAAGGAGTCATCATACCAGGTAGTCCTGAGGCATGGTCCTTACTCAACCCTAGTCCCACCCCTTTACTCAGACCTAGTCCCACCCCTTTACTCAACCCTAGTCCCACCCCTTTACTCAACCCTAGTCCCACCCCTTTACTCAACCCTAGTCCCACCCCTTTACTCAACCCTAGTCCCACCCCTTTACTCAAACCTAGTCCCACCCCTTTACTCAACCCTAGTCCCACCCCTTTACTCAACCCTAGTCCCACCCCTTTACTCAACCCTAGTCCCACCCCTTTACTCAACCCTAGTCCCACCCCTTTACTCAACCCTAGTCCCACCCCTTTACTCATCCTAGTCCCACCCCTTTACTCAACCCTAGTCCCACCCCTTTACTCAACCCTAGTCCCACCCCTTTACTCATCCTAGTCCCACCCCTTTACTCAACCCTAGTCCCACCCCTTGACTCAACCCAAGTCCCACCCCTTTACTCAACCCTAGTCCCACCCCTTTACTCAACCCTAGTCCCACCCCTTTACTCAACCCTAGTCCTACCCCTTTACTCAACCCTATTCCCTCCCTTTTACTCATGCCTAGTCCCACCCCTTTACTCAACCCTAGTCCCACCCCTTTACTCATCCTAGTCCCACCCCTTTACTCATCCTAGTCCCACCCCTTTACTCACCCTAGTCCCACCCCTTTACTCAACCCTAGTCCCACCCCTTTACTCAACCCTAGTCCCACCCCTTTACTCATCCTAGTCCCACCCCTTTACTCAACCCTAGTCCCACCCCTTTACTCAACCCTAGTCCCACCCCTTTACTCATCCTAGTCCCACCCCTTTACTCAACCCTAGTCCCACCCCTTTACTCATCCTAGTCCCACCCCTTTACTCAACCCTAGTCCCACCCCTTGACTCAACACCGTGTGTTATTTCATACAGCAACACATTGACTGACACGGGCCCCAACGGGTTTAGCTTTGGAAAACAAGGATACATACAGGCCATCGAGGAACTCATTCTTTGTGAGATTGCTTTTCCTTGACATTTTTACGTGGTGGTGAGAGTTTAGGTTCTTCTTAAGGTTTTCCATCACAACAAAGCAGCTCTAAATGCCTGTAGGTGTATTAGTTGCAGTGTAATGATTTTTCTAGTCTTTTTGAGGCTCAATTCCCCCCTGAGCCCCTTGTCTCTACTGGACCCCATCAGCCTTCCTTCTCCATTTCTCTCTTTCTCATTTGCTCCATGTCCTTCCCTCTCTCCTCTCTCTCCCTTTACCTCTGTCTGTTCCTCCATAGATGGGCATTTGCATCATTTATGGCTGTTGGAGGATGGTATTAAAATCAAAGAGATATTCCCCAGGTATTGACAATGGCTTAAGTACAGCACCTCATCCATTGAGTGGCAGAACAGCAGGCACCATTATGAGCCATCAATCACACTCCTTCCTTCCTTCGCTAAATGGACTATACTAGAATGGGGCTGGAGGCACACAGGAATGAATGAATCGCTTTGGGAATGGGTCTTGATTTTTCATGCAAATGTACCTTTCTTAACTCTCCGACTCAGAATATAAATTCCTCCCATTTTAGCTGTGTTATTATGGCTGAGTTTTCCTGGTGTCATTTGGGTCTGTTAGAGAATCCTGGGTTTTTCTATTTATACAGAGTGAAACCACATTTATTCTCGGACAGTTTATCTTTATTACTCAGTGAAGTCATCTGAATATGGGCATTTTAACGGAGAGAGGTGAACACCTAGTTCCCCATGCAAACACAGTGATGCAAATGTGTGCATAATGAATAATAGCATATTATTATTTTCTTTAAATGTCACTGAGTCCCTCTGCATACATGGACGTAGCCATCAGTTTAATCAGCATCTGCATTTACCAGTACTATGATATGGTAATTACATTACTACTCAATGTTCAGTATTGTTACTGTGGGACCACTATTGGATGACCTTCCTTGTGATACCGGATGCTATTGCCCTGGGTATAAAGATCAGTGGTTTCTGGGATATCTCTTCAGTTTAAGGTTTGGTGCCATAACAGGTACCAGCTCTCTGTTCATATGATTCTTCCTTATATTTTATTTGTCCCCTGAAGTTGTGTAGCTTACTCTAATTAAACCTTGAGACATATCTGAAGTGGCAGTGTCCATGCATAATCATTCCTTACCCCGGCCTTATATCAGCATTAGCAGTAATAGGCAGTTGCAACTTTCTGTCAAACCATTTCCCCCCCTTTCCCCCCCTTTCTCTCTCTTCTTCTCATAATCTCTTCCCTATTCTCGTCTGTCTGTCTGTCTGTCTGTCTGTCTGTCTGTCTGTCTGTCTGTCTGTCTGTCTGTCTGTCTGTCTGTCTGTCTGTCTGTCTGTCTGTCTGTCTGTCTGTCTGTCTGTCTGTCTGTCTGTCTGTCTGTCTGTCTGTCTGTCTGTCTGTCTGTCTCTGTCTCTGTCTCTGTCTCTGTCTCTGTCTCTGTCTCTCTCTCTCTCTCTCTCTCTCTCTCCTATCTGCCTCTGAGCAGCCTTGTTGCGGATGTCATCAGGAAGGTGAAAAATGAGAGGAAAGAGAGAACGAGAGACTTAGGGTTTGGGTCTTCACATTGACACCCCTCCCTCTATCCCTCTCTTCTCTTCTCCTCCATCCTCTTCTCTCACTCAGTGACAGCTGGCAGCCAGTAGGGCACAGTGGACATGCCAGCACAAGTACAGACATTTGCCAACTCCCAGAGACATACACATAGAACATAACTAATTCATACACAGCTCGCTATCGCTCACTCACTCTCCCTTTTTCTCACACACTGAAACTGTACACACTTAATGGAGCATACAAATCAAATCAAATGGTATTTGTCACATGCGCCGAATACCTTACAGTGAAATGCTTATTTACAAGCCTTAACCAACAATGCAGTTTAAGAATATTTTTTTTTCAAACTAATAAAAATACGAATAAGAAATTAAAGTAACAAATAATTAAAGAGCAGCAGTAAAATAATAGTAGTGAGGCTATATACAGGGGGTACCGGTACTGAGTCAATGTGCGGGGGCACCGGTTAGTCGAGGTAATTGAGGTAATATGTACATGTAGATAGAGTTATTAAAGTGGCTATGTATAGATAATAACAGAGAGTAGTAGCAGTGTAAAAGAGGGGGTGAGGGGGTGCAATGCAAATAGTCTGGGTAGCCATGTGATTAGATGTTCAGGAGTCGTATGGCTTGGGGGTAGAAGCTGTTTAGAAGCCTCTTGGACCTAGACTTGGCGCTCCGGTACCGCTTGCCATGCGGTAGCAGAGAGAACAGTCTATGACTAGGGTGGCTAGAGTCTTTGACAATTTTTAGGGCCTTGTCCTGGCACCACACGGCAAGGTCTCTGACCACCTCCCTATAGGCTGTCTCGTTGTTGTCGGTGATCAGGCCTACCACTGTTGTGTCATCTGCAAACTTAATGATGGTGTTGGAGTCGTGCCTGGCCGTGCAGTCATGCGTAAACCGGGAGTACAGGAGGGGACTGAGCACGCACCCCTGAGGGGCCCCCGTGTTGAGGATCAGCGTGGCGGATGTGTTGTTACCTACCCTTACCACCTGGAGGCGGCCCGTCAGGAAGTCCAGGATCCAGTTGCAGAGGGGTTTAGTCCCAGGGTCTTTAGCTTAGTGATGAGCTTTGAGGGCACTATGGTGTTGAACGCTGAGCTGTAGTCAATGAATAGCATTCTCACATAGGTGTTCCTTTTGTCCAGGTAGGAAAGGGCAGTGTGGAGTGCATTAGAGATTGCATCATCTGTGGATCTGTTAGTATGTTAGTATGCAAATTGGAGTGGGTCTAGGGTTTCTGGGATAATGGTGTTGATGTGAGCCATGACCAGCCTTTCAAAGCACTTCATAGCTACAGATTTGAGTGCTACGGGTCGGTCGTCATTTAGGCAGGTTGACCTTGGTGTTCTTGGGCACAGGCACTATGGTGGTCTGCTTGAAACATGTTAGTATCACAGACTCAGACAGGGAGAGGTTGAAAATGTCAGTGAAGACACTTGTCAGTTGATTAGTGCATGCTTGGAGTACACGTCCTGGTAATCCGTCTGGCCCTGCGGCCTTGTGAATGTTGACCTGTTTAAAGGTCTTACTCACATCGGCTGCGGAGAGCGTGATCACACAGTCGTCCGGAACAGCTGATGCTCTCATGCATGTTTCACTGTTACTTGCATCGAAGCGAGCATAGAGGTAATTTAGCTCATCTGGTAGGCTTGTGTCACTGGGCAACTCTCAGCTGTGCTTCCCTTTGTAGTCTGTAATAGTTTGCAAGCCCTGCCACATCCAACGAGCATCGGAGCCGGTGTAGTACGATTCGATCTTAGTCCTGTTTTGACACTTTGCCTGTTTGATGGTTCGTCGGAGGGCATAGTGGGATTTCTTATAAGCTTCCGGGTTAAAGTCCCACTCCTTGAAAGCGGCAGCTCTAACCTTTAGCTCAGTGCGGATGTTGCCTGTCATCCATGGCTTCTGGTTGGGGTATGTACATACAGTCACTGAGGGGACGATGTCATCGATGCACATATTGATGAAGCCAGTGACTGTATTATGTACATGCAGTCCTGTATGCAGTCAGAGTTCACAATAAATACGCTGCACCCTATTGGTAAACTGGATTATAGTAACTGGATTCAGAACTCTAATTACTGATAAAGAGCACTCAGTATATGAAGACCACACTGGCTGAGCCGAGTGTCTCCTTCCTCAAAAGCCCCGACATTAGAGAGTACAGTCGATTTGAATCCCTGCTCTCCTGGTCTAGCCCTTTAGTGCAATGACCCCATTAATTCAACAATTTACACAAGGAACACATGCTCAGATCACTTTAGCATGCTACAGACCATTCTGTACAGCATGTAGTAACTCAGGTCCTTTAAGTTGAACAGTAAAGCTAATTTTACCGTATTCCTTAGATATATTGGAGCACCGCCATACTAGTTAATTGGCCCAGGAAAGTCACATGAGACTTTTGAAGAATGCATAATTACTGTTGATTAAGGGTAGGATTAAAAACAGAACATGCAGTTGGTTGTTTATTACTGTTGATTAAGGGTAGGATTAAAAACAGAACATGCAGTTGGTTGTTTATTACTGTTGATTAAGGGTAGGATTAAAAACAGAACATGCAGTTGGTTGTTTATTACTGTTGATTAAGGGTAGGATTAAAAACAGAACATGCAGTTGGTTGTTTATTACTGTTGATTAAGGGTAGGATTAAAAACAGAACATGCAGTTGGTTGTTTATTACTGTTGATTAAGGGTAGGATTAAAAACAGAACATGCAGTTGGTTGTTTATTACTGTTGATTAAGGGTAGGATTAAAAACAGAACATGCAGTTGGTTGTTTATTACTATTGATTAAGGGTAGGATTAAAAACAGAACATGCAGTTGGTTGTTTATTTTTAATTGGTGTGTCACACTTACAGCTGGTTTTAAGAAGACTTTCGGAAGATATATAGTTGTTGCTAATGAAAATGAGTGTTTTTTTGTTTTCTGTGCATTACAATGACCAAACCATCACTACTGCTGCAGAGGTGAGAATATATTTCCATAATTAGCTTAAATGCATATCAGCAGTGCATGTTGGCCTGAAGTGGAAATTCTGCATTTTGACTCTGAAACCCTCAAGTGTTTTGAGACTTGCATACAGATAAGAAGAAATACTGTATAATGGCATACTATTTTAGATGCTCTCGAGTGACCACAAAAAGTAAGAGGAAGACGTTTAAGCAATAAGGCCCGAGGGGGTGTGGTATATGGCCAATATACCACGGCTAAGGGCTGTTCTTATCCAGGACGCAACGCGGAGTGCCTGGATACAGCCCTTAGCCGTGGTATATTGGCCATATATCACAACCCCCGAGGTGCCTTATTGCTATTATAAACTGGTTACCAACATAATTAGAGCAGTAAAAATAAATGTTTTGTCATACCCGGGGTATACCACAGCAGTCAGTATTCAGGGCTTGAACCACCCAGTTTCTACATTTACATTTTTTACATTTTAGTAGACGCTCTTATCCAGAGCGACTTACAGTATTGAATGCATACATTTTTTTCCATACTGGTCCCCCGTGGGAATCCAACCCACAACCCTGGCGTTGCAAACACCATGCTCTACCAACTGAGCCACACGGGACCATTTCTATATATTGATATAGCACAGCAACATAATAGACATTTACTAACATGTTGCTCACACAAAACCAAGAAGCAAAGCTCAATAAGATGTTTTTTTAGATTTGTAAAACATCTGAAACAAACAGCAGAATGATTTAACAATTTAACAGTAAAAGAGGAACTGTATGTTCAGTTATTTGGACCAGCTAGAATCATTTCAGGCAGAATTTCCTCAAGCCCCATAATTTATCTGAAGTGATCAACACCTGGAGTAAAGTACTTCAAATCAAACTGAGCTCGCTGCCATAAAGCATGCATGAATACAGTTTCAAGTTTCATCGATTAAACTTGCAGACAACTCTGGAAGGTATTAATAAGGAATGTTCTCCACAGACTGTCTGGTTCTGATAATTATATTTCATCAACTCTTCATGGCAAGGTTTTAATATCACAATTCGGACAGACTGTTGATTCAGATTCCCAGAGATATGTTCAGCCCTCTTCCACAAATGGGACCTGACATTTGGGTTGGTTTGATGTTAGTGAGGGGGCTAGAGGCTTAACAACAGTATTAAAAAACGTGGATTTGATCTCTCTGGGCTTTCTGGAGGGCTGGGTTACAGACCTCTCCACCAGATTATGAAAGTACAGATGCCAGCCATTGCAAACACATGAGATTATGGCTACACAAATGTAGAGTGGCAGCAGACAAGATTATAGTACAAGATTAGGCCCATGCATGCGCCCACACATAAATGGATATGCATGTCCTCACACTCTCTCTCGCTCTCTTGCTCTCTCTCCCCCCACCCCCCTCTCTCTCTTTCCCACACACACATTAATACATTGTTACAGTTGTGCCCAGAAACATACCCACGTGAGTTCCCACTCGTAAAACGCACACACACGTAAACACATGAACTCAATAGCTATGTGTAATCCGGGATTATTACAGTACAGAGAGGCAGTGCTTGTCAGACACTTCATATTAAAGCCACCACACAATGCAGCAGCAGATTAGAGGGAGGCAGGAATAGAAATAAAAAGAAGTACAGGACAGGATCAAGATGAACATGGAGGGATGAGAGAGGAGAGACAGTGATGAAGACAAAGAGGGAGGAGGACTTGTTGTGAGAGAGATGGATACAGAGACATAGAGAGAGAGAGAGAGAGAGAGAGAGAGAGAGAGAGAGATGGAGAGTGAGAGAGCAATACAGTGAGAGAGAGCGATAGAGAGTGAGAGAGCAATACAGAGAGAGGGAGAGCGATAAAGAGTGAGAGAGCGATACAGAGAGAGCGAAAGCGATAGAGTGAGAGTGAGAGCGAGAGAGAGAGCGAGAGAGAGAGAGAGAGAGAGAGAGAGAGAACAGGATTTACCAGGGCTCTGTGGAGATGTGAGACAGTTTGCATGCCTTCCAGTTGCCCTATCAGATGGATATCATTGTGACCGCAATTTTTATCATCAACACTAATTAATGACAGGCGAGCTGGCATGTTTGAGCTAATTTGGCTTGCTTGGCATTCAGATGTTGTGAGTTGCATTTCAAGGATTTCTCCCCTGAGGCTTCCAGTACCTCTACTCCTCCAGTACCTCTACTCCTCCAGTACCTCTACTCCTCCAGTACCTCTACTCCCTCCAGTACCTCTACTCCTCCAGTACCTCTACTCCTCCAGTACCTCTACTCCTCCAGTACCTCTACTCCTCCAGTACCTCTACTCCTTCAGTACCTCTACTCCTCCAGTACCTCTATTCCTCCAGTACCTCTATTCCTCCAGTACCTCTACTCCTCCAGTACCTCTACTCCTTCAGTACCTCTACTCCTCCAGTACCTCTACTCCTTTAGTACCTTTACTCCTCCAGTACCTCTATTCCTCCAGTACCTCTACTCCTCCAGTGTCGCTACTCCTCCAGTGTCGCTACTCCTCCAGTACCTCTATTCCTCCAGTACCTCTATTCCTCTAGTACCTCTACTCCTCCAGTACCTATACTCCTCCAGTACCTCTACTCCTCCAGTACCTATACTCCTCCAGTACCTCTACTCCTCCAGTACCTATACTCCTCCAGTACCTATACTCCTCCAGTACCTATACTCCTCCAGTACCTCTACTCCTCCAGTACCTATACTCCTCCAGTACCTCTACTCCTCCAGTACCTATACTCCTCCAGTACCTCTACTCCTCCAGTACCTCTCTTCCTCCAGTACCTCTACTCCTCCAGTACCTCTATTCCTCCAGTGTCGCTACTCCTCCAGTGTCGCTACTCCTCCAGTACCTCTACTCCTCCAGTACCTCTATTCCTTCAGTACCTCTACTCCTCCAGTACCTCTATTCCTCCAGTACCTCTACTCCTCTAGTACCTCTACTCCTCCAGTACCTATACTCCTCCAGTACCTCTACTCCTCCAGTACCTATACTCCTCCAGTACCTCTACTCCTCCAGTACCTCTACTCCTCCAGTACCTCTACTCCTCCAGTACCTATACTCCTCCAGTACCTCTACTCCTCCAGTACCTCTATTCCTCCAGTACCTCTACTCCTCCAGTACCTCTATTCCTCCAGTGTCGCTACTCCTCCAGTGTCGCTACTCCTCCAGTACCTCTACTCCTCCAGTACCTCTATTCCTTCAGTACCTCTACTCCTCCAGTACCTCTATTCCTCCAGTACCTCTACTCCTCCAGTACCTCTATTCCTCCAGTACCTCTATTCCTCCAGTACCTCTACTCCTCCAGTACCTCTACTCCTCCAGTACCTCTACTCCTCCAGTACCTATACTCCTTCAGTACCTCTACTCCTCCAGTACCTCTACTCGTCCAGTACCTCTACTCCTCCAGTACCTCTACTCCTCCAGTACCTATACTCCTCCAGTACCTCTACTCGTCCAGTACCTCTACTCCTCCAGTACCTCTACTCCTCCAGTACCTATACTCCTCCAGTACCTCTACTCCTCCAGTACCTCTACTCCTCCAGTACCTCTACTCCTTCAGTACCTCTATTCCTCCAGTACCTCTATTCCTCCAGTACCTCTATTCCTCCAGTACCTCTACTCCTCCAGTACCTCTACTCCTCCAGTACCTCTATTCCTCCAATACCTCTACTCCTCCAGTACCTCTACTCCTCCAGTACCTCTATTCCTCCAGTACCTCTACTCCTCCAATACCTCTACTCCTCCAGTACCTATATTCCTCCAGTACCTCTACTCCTCCAGTACCTATACTCCTCCAGTACCTCTATTCCTCCAGTACCTCTACTCCTCCAGTACCTCTACTCCTCCAGTACCTCTATTCCTCCAGTACCTCTACTCCTCCAGTACCTCTATTCCTCCAGTACCTCTATTCCTCCAGTACCTCTACTCCTCCAATACCTCTACTCCTCCAGTACCTATACTCCTCCAGTACCTCTACTCCTCCAGTACCTATACTCCTCCAGTACCTCTACTCCTCCAGTACCTCTACTCCTCCAGTACCTCTATTCCTCCAGTACCTCTATTCCTCCAGTACCTCTACTCCTCCAATACCTCTATTCCTCCAGTACCTCTGTCCTCCAATACCTCTACTCCTCCAGTACCTATACTCCTCCAGTACCTCTACTCCTCCAGTACCTCTACTCCTCCAGTACCTCTACTCCTCCAGTACCTCTATTCCTCCAGTACCTCTATTCCTCCAGTACCTCTATTCCTCCAGTACCTCTACTCCTCCAGTGTCGCTACTCCTCCAGTACCTCTACTCCTCCAGTATCTCTACTCCTCCAGTATCTCTACACCTCCACTATCTCTACTCCTCCAGTACCTCTACTCCTCCAGTACCTCTACTCCTTCAGTACCTATACTCCTCCAGTACCTCTACTCCTTCAGTACCTCTACTCCTCCAGTACCTCTATTCCTCCAGTACCTCTACTCCTCCAGTACCTCTACTCCTTCAGTACCTCTATTCCTCCAGTACCTCTATTCCTCCAGTACCTCTATTCCTCCAGTACCTCTACTCCTTCAGTACCTCTACTCCTCCAGTACCTCTATTCCTCCAGTACCTCTACTCCTCCAGTACCTCTACTCCTTCAGTACCTCTATTCCTCCAGTACCTCTATTCCTCCAGTAGCTCTATTCCTCCAGTACCTCTACTCCTTTAGTAACTTTACTCCTTCAGTACCTCTATTCCTCCAGTACCTCTATTCCTCCACTCTATTCCTCCAGTACCTCTACTCCTTTAGTACCTTTACTCCTCCAGTACCTCTATTCCTCCAGTACCTATAAGGAAATTGTAGATAATAGTTATGTATTCCCTATGCCTGGTTATAAAGTATCTGGGAAAGAAGAATGCATTCAACCAATCACAAAATTAATTTTTCTGTACTCATAAATAAGGTGAGCAGTGTAGAGTAATGGTTTCTTGGAATCCATCAGTTACTCTATATAGCTGGTTATTTCTCAACCATTTTCCAGAGAGACCCATTCTGAGCCACAGTTTGAGGATATGGCAGTAGACTGAATGTAGACTAGAGAGCTATTTCGAGGTAACTGAGCCCACAGCCTGTCCAGATGTTTTCCCCCTGAGACATCTGTGTGGATTACCTCAAATTACGCCCTTCATCTGAACCCTAAATAAATTATACCCACAATTGTGTTTTACTTGCCATATGGGGATATATTCTCTACCAACCGACCAATCAATCATTCCTTCAATTCAACCCCTAGATCAATCATGTTTTAGTGGATGATGTGTGTTAAGCGGTAGACGAGCCGTCACAGGAAGCTTAACATAATGAGATAAGGCAGAGGACCGCACCTAATTGGATTACATTAGCAGACCGCATTCACAACAACAAAGACAGGCCTGAATTAAATAAGTCCCATTCAAACACAGTTTGTTGTGAAGATGAGACTGGATCAGGTGCAGGTGGATGGCCTTCCGGAAAGCAGCGCCGAGAGGCGTATGTATGTGTGTGTGACGAGTAGAAACAGGCCCATGTCCACACAGACCTGTCCCTCCTGCACCTTGGACAGGTTCATTCCTCTCTCCTTCCCTTCATCCATCCCAAGTTCCCTCCTGCCATTGAGAAATCATCTCTGTGCTTCAGGCTCTCTGGTCATCTTTTATGCTTCAGACTCTCTTGTCTTGTTTGTGAAATGAACTACAATGATCAGTTGTGCAGAAAATGTTGCAGAGTTCAAATGGAGTTCATTGGCACTGTTGTGTCTCCTGGATATTTGTTTTTTTGCTCTCTGTCTTGTATAGCCGGAGTGAAATGTGGACGAGGCTTGGGATGAAACGTCCCACCACTAATTATTTATTTCTCAGTCTGGTGTGTTTCCATACTGGAGGTCTTCACAGAACCACCTGTACCCAAGACCCGATCTGGGACCCGAGCGGATCCGGATCCACAATTCTAAGTAATGTCACGAGTTTGGGTCGGATCTGACATGGTTTTAACTGACTTGTCTAGAAGGGCCCGTACAGATTCGAATGCGACTACTGCAGCAGAGACAGAGAGACAAATTTCATAATTTATGCTGCTGTTCTTGCTTTTCACGAGAGTGGAGCATGGCGCGTGTAGCTTGTTGTTGGCCAATCATGAGTCATCAAAGTGGCAATAGGCTACAGTCATAGAGTCTAGCTCCGTGTGTGGCAAAAGTTAGGAGATATCTAATCAGGGTTGGGGAGTAACGGATTACATGTAATCCGTTACATGTAAGGGATTACAAAAAACGGTCACTGTAATCCGTTATGTTACCAGCAAAAATATTGTAATCAGATTACAGATACTTTTGAAAAACTAGATGATTACTTCAAGGATTACTTTTAAATTCAGAAAGGATGTTTGCGAAAAATGACATTCAAATCAGCATTGAAAAAGTCAGAGACCACTATGATGACACACCAAAAAAGTGCAGGAATAGGCTTTTGTAGGCTACAGTCCAAGCTATGTCTTCCAATGGTGAGACTGCTGGCGGCATCCAAAGATTATCCAACTTGAATATATGCTTGGAGGTAAGGATGACAGCAGTGGTGTATTCTACGGGGATATCACTTACTATTGATATCTACATGGTGCTGCTCTCTCATTTAGTTATTTGCGCCTTATGGATTGTGGTTGTTGTGGATGGCTGCTCACAAATCTAAAAGGGTATTTGAACCCAATAATGGTTGAATTCAAGAAGTTTAAGCTGCCTGTCAATCATTGTTTTTTATGAGCACAGCATTTCTTTTTCAACTTGAATCATTGAGCCCAATTAGTCCTCCATGACAACAAAACCAAAAAACAACAGAGTAGGGCTGGCTAATAAGTCCTTAGTTTTGGGGTCACGCTCAGGTAAAACCATTTGGCTAATCTATACTTCCAAGTCCAATTCTTGAAGATCAAGGGGTATACATTTATTGGAATGACTGGAATTCTGATAGACTTTGGTTTTTAATGTAAAGATAAAATTAAAACATATTATTATATGTAGTAGAAAGCGATGGGTTAGAAGAAGCCTACATAACCAACCCATAAAGTAAAATGTAACATCCCATATTTGGCCAGCTATGTAAACACTAACATTGATTTATCCTGCAATGGATGTCATTCAGTTGGTAACATACATTTTTATCTTCTTCTAATGCTTCTTAATTAAGGTGAATGTAATCTAAAAGTAATCAGATTACGTTACTGAGTTTGGGTAATCCAAAAGTTACGTTACCGATTACAGTTTTGGACAGGTAACTAGTAACTGTAACAGATTATATTTAGAAAGTAACCTACCCAACCCTCTATCTAATCAATGGAAAATGGAATCAAAATGATGGATTTAAAAGTTAAAGGACAAGGATAGGCTACAATGACCAGTAGCCAACAGGTAGGGTGCTACTTAATATTCTGAATGGAGTTGTTGTTATTTGTAACTGTAGGATGAGAAAGCGTGTGCACTGCATCCTCAGTTAGCCTAGCTAGCTTAACTAGCTTCTCCCAGTTTGATGCAGTCAAGACAGTTACAACGTAATCATATTTGATGATAAATAACCTAGCTATGGCAGCTATTAGTCTACTATAGCGCGAGTCTTGGTTGGTTGCTGTCTCTCGTCTCTTGCTCCCTCCTCCCTGTGTCACTCGCTCACAGTATAGTCCCTTCCTGCTTACTAGAATTGCACTTCTCTCCCTCCCCTCGCGCTTTATCAGCTCTGGTTAATAAAGTAGCTTAAAAATGTACTTTTCTGCTGCTTCCCACACTTGGATTGGATCAGACCGGTTCTGGATCCAACCAGGTCTAAATGGAATGGGTCCATCTGTCCTCGGGTCCATTCGGAATGGGTGACTCTATTTAAAAATGTATTTATGCATATCGGGTCCAGGTGGGAAAGCCCCAGGTCCATTTCGGAACGGGTCAACTTTTTGAACCTGTTAAGACCTATATTCCATACCCACTGGGCACACACTGGTTGAATCAATGTTGTTTCCACGTCATTTCAATGAAATTACATTGAACCAAAGTGAAATAGACATCTGTGCCCAGTGTTTTTTTTTACCCCTTTTTTCTCCCCAATTTCATGATATCCAATTGGTAGTTACAGTGTTGTCCCATCACTGCAACTCCCGTACAGACTCGGGAGAGGCGAAGGTCGAAAGCCATGCGTCTTCCTAAACACGACCCGCCAAGTCGCACTGCTTCTTGACACACTGCTCGCTTAACCCGGAAGCCAGCCGCACCAATCTGTTGTAGGAAACACTGTCCAGCTGGCGACCTGAAGTCAGTGCGCATGCTCCCGGCCACCACAAGGAGTCGCTAGAGTTCAATGGCACAAGGACATCCCAGCCGGCCAAACCCTCCCCTAACCCGGACGACGCTGGGCCAATTGTACGCCATCTCATGGGTCTCCCGGTCGCGGCTGGCTGCGACACAGCCGGGGATCGAACCCTGGCCTGTAGCACTGCGACGCCGTAGACCACTGCGCCACTCTGGAGGCCCCGGGTGCTGCATTTCTGTTAATACTCTAATACAAAGGTTCCAGTGTGTAGTCAGGTTCAGGTGAATACTATTGTCACACAGAGAGACACATTGGTAAAAACCAAAGTGGATCACCAGAATACCTATGAGAACGTATTGTACAGGCCTGTCACTGTGCAGCTCATCTTGCTGGGTTGGGAGGGGTGCTGTCACTATAGCAGATGTCTATTCTCAATTTTACAGAAATAATACAGAGTGCCACCTGAATTCCTGATATACAATTTTCCAAAGTGTCAGACAGCTAACAGGCTTCAGTAGAGGACTCATAGTCAGCCATATGAGTGTGAATTTGTTCCAGCTTACACGCTGTCTGGAAATATTAGAGAAATACTAGCTTAGCAAACATACGAAGTTGTCTCAACTTCTCAATTGAAGTGAAGTCATTGCCTTTGTGGCGGTGTTATTAAGGGAGTGGGTTTATGACTAGCAGTTTTTCAAGAACTAAAGGAAGAGCTGCACTCACTTTCAATTGTAAAATCTGCAATATAGCTAATGGAATATTGCCTTGTGGTCAGTGTGGGAAAGGACCCACAAGACGAAAGTTGACACAGAGAGAGAGAGACAGCGGAGAGAGACAGGGGGGGGGGAGAGGGGGGGAGAGAGAGAGGGGGGAGAGCGAGAGAAGAGAGAGAGAGCGAGCGAGAGTGTTAGAGTGGAGTGGGGGGTTGTTGGAGTAGACCGCAGAGAGAAAAGGAATTGAAAGAGAAAAATAGGAGAGTAAAGGGAGCGAAACAAGAGACAGATGGAGAGTGACAAAAAGTCAATCAAGTGGGCATGTGGAGACTGAGATGTAGAAACATTAGGGATGCTTTACGTCAGAGGGAGAGAATCAGGACCTCGAGAATTAAACGGGGACTCTGCCCAATGTCCCCCTATTCTCTCTTTACTGCTGTCTCCTTCCATTTGTCTCCCTCTGCTGCCTCCTTCAATCCCTCATTCTCTTTCTCCGTTAGTGCGTGTATTGTACAGTATGGTGGCTCAAGTGGCCCAAAGCCTGTGGGATGTGTCAACATGCAAACCCATTAAATCATTAGAGCCCATTTATTATTAACTCAGAATAACACACAGCTGAGGATGCAACTTTTAAAATGGAAGTCACAGACAGTGCTGCTCACTCAGCTCTCCCCCCACTCTACCTTGCTGCAACATCAATCGAAGCCAATATGTCATTTTTCACACCCTCCAAAATGTGGAATTGACCAAAAACAGTGTCTGTATTGATCAAATAACCTGTGAACACAGGCGGCAACTATGGTTTAGTGGATGACACCCTGTCGCCCTCCTGAGGGGTTGAAAGTTGTAATTTAAAGGTGTCATCCAAATATGAGTCACAGATGAGATTAGCCTGTGTTCTCTGCACGCCCTCTGTCCCTTTCCCTCTCTCCCTCCCTTCCCCAGTGACTGCCCCTCAGCTTCTCTCTTTCCCTCCCTCCCTCCCTCCCTCCCTCCCTCCCTCCCTCCCTCCCTCCCTCCCTCCCTCCTCCCCCCCCCTCCCTCCCTCCCTCCCTCCCTCCCTCCCTCCCTCCCTCCCTCCCTCCCTCCCTCCCCTAGTGCCTGCCTCCCAGCTTCTCTCCCTCCTCTCTTCTCTCTCCCTCCTCTCTGCTCTCTCTCTCTCTCTCTCTCTCTCCCTCTCTCTCTCCCTCCTTCTCCCCTTAACTCCCTTCTCCACTGCCTCCCTACCAGCTTCTTTCCCTCTTGCTCCATCCCCTCCCTCCGTCTCTGTCTCCCCCTCCCAAACTTTTCTCTGTGCGTTGACCCTGTCCCCTCCCTCGCTCCACCTGTGTGACTGTGTGACTTCAGCATTAGAGGAGGGAGGTAGAGAGGAAGCAGAGATGTATAGAGAGGGGAGAGAGCTGAGAGGAGGGAGAGATAGGGAGACAGAGAGGAGGGCGAGAGAGAGCAGTGAGGAGAGAGAGAGAGCAGTGAGGAGGGGGAGAGAGAGCAGAGAGGAGGGAGAGAGGAGAGCAGAGAGGAGGGAGAGAGAGAGCAGAGAGGAGGGAGAGAGAGAGCAGAGAGGAGGGAGAGAGAGAGCAGTGAGGAGGGAGAGAGAGAGCAGAGAGGAGGAGAGAGAGAGCAGAGAGGAGGGAGAGAGAGCAGAGAGGAGGGAGAGAGAGAGCAGAGAGGAGGGAGAGAGAGAGCAGAGAGGAGGGAGAGAGAGAGAACAGAGAGGAGGGAGAGAGAGCAGAGAGGAGGGAGAGAGAGAGCAGTGAGGAGGGAGAGAGAGAGCAGAGAGGAGGGAGAGAGAGAGCAGGTAGGAGGGAGAGAGAGAGCAGAGAGGAGGGAGAGAGAAAGCAGAGAGGAGGGAGAGAGAGCAGAGAGGAGGGAGAGAGAGAGCAGAGAGGAGGGAGAGAGAGAAGAGAGGAGGGAGAGAGAGAGCAGAGAGGAGGGAGAGAGAGAGCAGAGAGGAGGGAGAGAGAGAGCAGAGAGGAGGGAGAGAGAGCAGAGAGGAGGGAGAGAGAGAGAGCAGAGAGGAGGGAGAGAGAGAGCAGAGAGGAGGGAGAGAGAGCAGTGAGGAGGGAGAGAGAGAGCAGAGAGGAGGGAGAGAGAGAGCAGAGAGGAGGGAGAGAGAGAGAGCAGAGAGGATGGAGAGAGAGAGCAGAGAGGAGGGAGAGAGAGAGAGCAGAGAGGAGGGAGAGAGAGAGCAGAGAGGAGGGAGAGAGAGAGAGCAGAGAGGAGGGAGAGAGAGAGCAGAGAGGAGGGAGAGAGAGAGCAGAGAGGAGGGAGAGAGAGAGCAGAGAGGAGGGAGAGAGAGAGAGCAGAGAGGAGGGAGAGAGAGAGCAGAGAGGAGGGAGAGAGAGAGCAGAGAGGAGGGAGAGAGAGCAGAGAGGAGGGAGAGAGAGCAGTGAGGTGTCTAGCACTTAAATTGCCTGTTTATTTCCAGTCATCGCATCAATTACACTGTGTGTGTGTGTGTGTGTGTGTGTGTGTGTGTGTGTGTGTGTGTGTGTGTGTGTGTGTGTGTTTGTGCATGCGTGTGTGTTGAAGGGGGAGCCAGTGTGTGGCAGCCCTGAGATCGGCAGCAGAATCTCTCCTCTCAGGGGAGAAGGGGCGTGTCTGTGCTGTGTGACAGGCTGCAGTGATTAGTAGAGCTCAGCGGACAGCATTTATCCAACTCAGCCGAGGGCATGGACAATTTTTGCCTGCAACTCTGCAATTTGTCTCCCTACACATCATATAGGGACAAATGGGGGTTTGTGCACTTTTCAGTCATGTGTATTCTTATAGGGTTACATGTATGACTGGTAATGTTATTTTTCTCATGTACTTAGCTACATATATTTTTACATAAGAACATGTTGATAATTTATTGTTGCTACTATAGTATTATTAGTGTTACTACACAGGTATAAGAGCAAGTAAATGCAACGGGAAGTGGATCTTCTGACTTACATCCTGTGACAGAAGGAGATGACAGGAGCTGAAACCATCATCTGAGAAGGAAGGTGCATTAGGGATTCTTAATGAATACTACTTAATTACTTTGCTGAGTGCAATCATTCAGCACATTGGCAAGTGATGATGCCTGTTATTAGGGGGTGAAAAAACAGCTGATATGCTAAAGGCCCAGTGCAGTCAAAACATATTTTCCTGTGTTTTCTATAAACACTATGAGGCTGGAATAATGATGATAATTCCCTTTTAGTGTGAGAGCTGTTTCAAAAGACAACCTGAAATTTCAGCCTGTTTTGGTGGGAGGGATTTTTGGCCGAGCTGGTGACATCATCAGCAGGTAAATGGGTTAATAGACCAATAAAGAGAGTTACAAACCTTTGCCAATAACGACTAGTTTTCAGTTTCCCCCTCCCCACTCAGACCCCTCCCAAACAGTCTTAGCAAAATTCTTGTTTGAGAAATGTCTCTTTGTAAAGAAGCTAGAAAACGTCAAAACAAGCAGTGCTTTTAATCAACTAGTGAATAGCCAATCATAGACAGAGATAGTCTTCAGAAACAGCTCAGTCCTGTAAGATAGAGGAAGCATGCTCATTAGATTAGAATAACTTGTCCTCGTGCCAACTTGATCGCTTATTGATCACATGCTTGGAGCAAAGCAATCACAGGCTGATTCTTTTAGTAGGGGGATGGTCTCTTCAACCACAAATCTTACTGGTTGGCTTACCTCTGTCTCACAGGAGGTTGGTGCACCTTAATTGGGGAGGATGGGCTCGTGGTAATGACTGGAGCGGCATGGGTGGAATGGTATCAAATACATCAAACACATGGTTTCCATTCACTCCATTCCAGCCATTATTATGAGCCGTCCTCCCCTCAGCAGCCTCCACTGCTCTGTTGGTACAGTATATTAGCGCGTGGCACATGGATCGTGTGTGTGTGCGTGTGTGTGTGTGACAGGTTTATTGACCTGTCTTCGTCCCCCAGGGATGCACACACAGCTCTTTTATGACCAGTGAAATAATGAATCATCTGATAATGAACCTGAGACTGTTAATTAGAGCTCCATCACAAGGAGGAACGTTTAAACAGCTCCCCATCTATCACCCCCTCCGTTTCTCTCCTCTTCTATCTCTCCATTCTCATATCCTTTAGAACATGGCCTGTCTTTCCTTCTTGACCCTCAAAAACCCACACCTTCATCATTCCTTGTCCCTCTATTTTCACTCCCTCTTTCTCCTCTCTTCCTCCTCCTCTATCCTCCCTGCTGTCTTTACATGAGTCTCACTGGCTACTCCACTTGGCTCAGTTTGCACCAATATTTGTGTTTCCGACAAAGACTGCTCTCCTGCCGCTATCTCATCACTTAATATTTCTCCCACCTCTTTCATTCCTCACATCTCCCCCGCAACCACTCTCTCCTTCCCCCCCTCGTCTCTCCTCTACCTGAATTAGGCACGTCAAAGATCATCCAGTTGAACGTTTAGAGAGGCGACTGATCGGAGAGGGGAATAGAGGATGGAACCGTCTGAAGGGCTGAAAATGGTACCTGCACAAAGGGCTGCAGACAGAGCAGGGGGATGGAAATATCATTTTATGGAGAGAAATCCACAGATGAGGAGAAAGGGAGCCAGCGATAATGATTCTGAATGAGTTTAGAGAGAGGTGGAGAGGGTGGGAGACAGAGAGAATGAGAGAGGGTAAAATGAGATGTACTGCATATGTACTGCATATGGGTCTCTTAATTAACTGTGTTAAAAGCTTTCTTATTAGGACTGATGCTCTACAGTGGAGGGAGGAAGAGAAAACACTCTCCTTCAGCTGCACATCCAGCCCAGCCTCACAGACACAGAGAAAAGGGGAGAGACAGGGAATCAGAAGGAAATGTTGTCTTTAGCAGGAAGGAAGAAAAGTCTGAGACCATCTTTTAATGTCAGTTCATCTAACTTAGTTTATCACTTTGCTCTGTATTTATCCTTTTTTTAATCCCCCACTCCACTCCCCACCTCTCTCTCTCTTCCTCCCTCCATCCCTCTCTATCTCTCTCTCTCTCTCTCTCCCTTTCCCTCTCACCCTCTCTTCTCTCTCTCTCTCTCTCTCTCTCTCTACCTCTCTCTCTTTCTCTCTCGCGCTCTCTCTCTCTTCCTCCCTCCATCCCTCTCTATCTCTCTCTCTCTCTCTCTCCCTTTCCCTCTCACCCTCTCTCTCTTTCTCTCTCGCGCTCTCTCTCTCTTCCCCCCCCCCCCCCTCTCTCTCTCTCTCTCTCTCTCTCTCTCTCTCTCTCTCTCTCTCTCTCTCTCACTCACTCCACTGCCAGTGAATAGATGTAATGTGTAACACAGTGTTAAAAGTCCAGTCACATCGCAGCGTGTCTGTGTGTGAGAGTATTGTCTGTGTGTCCAATAATTTCAGGTTACTCTCCAGTCACTGATTCATATTAAATCAGAGTGACTAATAAACGGACACACACACACACACATGCACAAATCGACGCACACTGTATTGTATTCTTAATTTATGTACTCGACACATAAAGGATTTTACTCTTCTGTAATACCCCCTGGGAATGATATAGGCAGGAAGGAGAGAGTGGAAGAGAAAGGCAGACAGAAGGGAAGGCTGTGATGCTTCAATTAAGCAATAAGGCCCGAGGGGGTGTGGTATATAGCCAACATACCACGGCTAAGGGCTGTTCTTAGGCACAGTGCAACGTGGTATATTGGCCATATACCACAACCCCTTGAGGTGCCTTATTGCTATTATAAACGTAATTAGAGCAGTAAAAATAAATGTTTTGTCATACCTGTATACCACGACTGTCAGCCAATCAGCATTCGGGGCTGGAACTACCCAGTTTATAATGTAATTTTAATAATAGAATAAGCTATTAAACACTGAGTAATAAAACCGGCACATCTTCACATTTTACTGCTGACTGTTGACTACCAACTGTCTCTGGGTGGCTGTTCTGCATACAGTACCCACACATCATCCACACATCATCCACACATCATCTACACATCATCTCACACATCATCCACACATCATCTACACATCATCTCACACATCATCCACACATCATCTCACACATCATCCACACATCATACACACATCATCCACACATCATCTACACATCATGTCACACATCATCCACACATCATCCACACATCATCCACACATCATCTCACACATCATCCACACATCATCCACACATCATCTACACATCATCTCACACATCATCCACACATCATCTCACACATCATCCAGACATCATCCACACATCATCTCACACATCATCTCACACATCACCCACACATCATCCACACATCATCTCACACATCATCCACACATCATCCACACATCACCCACACATCATCCACACATCATCTCACATATCATCCACACATCATCCACACCATCTCACACAGTATCCACACATCATCCACACATTATCCACACATCACCCACACATCATCTCACACATCATTCACATATCATCCACACATCATCTCACACATCATCCACACATCATCCACACATCAACTCACACATCATCTACACATCATCCAGACATCATCCACACATCATCCACACATCATCCACACATCATCCACACATCATCCACACATCATCCACACATCATCTCACACATCATCCACACATCAACTCACACATCATCCACACATCATCCAGACATCATCCACACATCATCTCACACATCATCCACACATCATCTCACACATCATCCACACATCATCTCACACATCATCCACACATCATCCACACATCATCCACACATCATCTCACACATCATCCACACATCATCTCACACATCATCCACACATCACCCACACATCATCTCACACATCATCTCACACATCATCCACACATCATCCACACATCATCCACACATCATCTCACAATTCATATGCAGATAGACTGACTTCAAGCCATATATAGAGAGTTGGGACAATGTGGTTTCTGTCTGAATGTTCCAAGAGAGCCCCTTTCTCCTCCATCACCGTTGCGAAGTGATAATTGACACTCCCGCGTTGTGCTGTTTATTTCTGATAGTTTTCAAAACCTATGATGATGTCTAGTGAAAGCAGATATGCAATTTGTTGACACTACCACACAGTACAGACTTGGATACACATTCTCCCCAATGCCAATTAATGAATAATCTGTTAAATTTGCTGCTCTGTTTTGTTTGTTTACAACGGCTCCATTACAATGATTTATATATACACTAGGCGACTGATAGGGGGCGCTGTGTTGAAGCCTTCCTCAGCATTGTACAAAATATTTTGGAAGCAATAGAAATGCATTTATTATTCTACTTTCATTTTTTGTCACATTTATTATATAACAGATATCTTAATGCCTACTTTTAAATTATATTATGTGAGCTAAACATTTTTTAAAAACTGATGAAAAAATATAAAACATTTCCCTTAAAGTATAATTTTTTGGTTTTAAATTATATGTGAGCTAAACATAAAAAAACAGAGGAAAAAATATATAACAACATTTCCCTTAAAGTATAGTTTTTTGAGATTACTAATGTTACTGTCCCCACTACAACCTGTAACATGTAATTTTGTGCTTGAAACATTTAATTGAAATACTGTAGAATTCCATTCATTCCTATGGAGGACTGCTCCTACTGGGGAGTGCCACTATGGCTGACCAGGGGCTTCAAAGCCTCAATGGCCAATACATAGCATCAGCAATCCAGGGTTTATATACATCATTGGTCCTTTCATATGGAACTGTCAGATGTGCTTTCGTATTGTTACATTACAAACATTTTGATAATAGAGGCGGTAACATGGCAGCCATTCTAAAACCTGGCTGAGCTCTCTACACTCTTAGAAAAAAGGGTTCTGAAAGGGTTCTTCGGCTGCCCCATAGGAGAACCCTTTTGGGTTCCAGGTAGAACCCGGTGTGGAAAGGGTTCTACCTGGAACCCAAAAGAGTTCTACCTGGAACCAAAAGGGTTATACATGGAACCAAAAAGGGTTCTTCAAAGGGTTCTCGTGTTGGGACAGCTAATGAATCCTTTTAGGTTCTAGATAGCACCTTTTTTTCTAGGAGTGTATATATACAGTATATGACTCTGGACTGACTAATTCAGACAATCACAACATTATCACATTCACATGTATTCACAATCACATACTGTACACAAGCTGCAGAAGACCCACATATAAAACATATGTAAGCATTCACAGCATCTCCATCACACATTTAGAGCACATATACTCAACAAATACCAAAGCAATCTTCCACAAAATCACATTGATAATACCCCTTCACACACGGCCGTACGTGTTAAGGATTGTGTTTGAGCAGCGTCGGGTTCTCCTCAGAATTGACCAGTGCCCCTTCCCTGTCCCTGGTTGACCTCAGTCTCCAATTAGGTGAACCATTGCTCAGGCTGACAGCAATTCCTGCCTCCAACTTATTCTCCAATGAGTTCATGACCCCCTCCTCTCTTCCCTGTCACCTCCCTTTCCCTTTCCTGCTCCCTCTCTCTCTCTCCCTCTCTCACTCCCTCTCTCACTCCCTCTCTCTCTCCCTCTCCATCTGCCACTCCCTCTCTCTCTCTCCCTTTGTCACTCCCTCTCTCTCTCCCTCTGTCACTCCCTCTCTCTCTCCCTCTGTCACTCCTTCTCTCTCTCCCTCTCTCACTCTGCCTCCATCTCCCTTCCATCCCTCACTAAATGATCAATTGAGAGGCAGAGATGAGGTGGTGGCGTGTGCAGAATAGTTAAACTGCTAGAGCAAGGATCACACACTCTTGAGTCATGCACCTAGGCACCCACACACACACATACTCACACATACTCACACATACTCACACATACTCCACACACACACACACACACACACACACACACACACACACACACACACACACACACACACACACACACACACACACACACACACACACACACACACACACACACACACACACACACACACACACACACACATATTCACATACACCCTCACAGCTATAGCCCTACATAAATGCAGTTTTATTCACACACATATATGTGAATGTTGTTCAAGTCTCTTTCATACTTCACACTACTTAGAAAGGGTGTTATCACAGGTGTTTCTCACACATCATTGCAGTCCAATGTGAGACATGGGTCTGCATTCTGAATACATTTAAATGTTAATTCTCCAATGTGCTCATCGTTTCCCGCCCGACATGACCCATTACCCATTGGTGCGTTGGCTAAATGCTGTTCACCGTATTAAAAGGTGCATAAAGGGCATTTACGTGCATTTACTTCTGCTAAATCTCTGAAGTATGTGAAAAGATTGAAATAGGTCTTACATCAAGACTGTTTCTGCTCTCACACCAATATCTTCCTCCAGAGCTCCGTGTGGTATTATTACTGAGTGTTATAACTGACACCTGGAAGGGTTCACACTGGAAGTACAACCGTTGGATACAATGATCAGTGAATGGAGGGATAGATGGTCAAATTATTCTCTAGCATTTATTCCGATTAATGCAGTATCTTATTGCGCTTTTCACCATTCATTAATCATCGTAACACGTTATTTTGTCATAATACAAAATCTAACCTGTGACCTCTTCTCAAGTTCTAGCAGCATTTTGAACCATGATTGGATGACATTGTCTGTCTTCATTCTAAATGTATGATATATTTATTGTATATTATTATAATATTTTTTTTTTATCATAATTTTTTTTGTTTTGCCTATGTAGAGCTTTGAGATAAGACTGTAATGAAAAGCGCTATATAAATTAAATGTATTATTATTTTATATTATTATTGTACTGTATTATTAGTACAGCACTCACACATGCCTGTGACTGTTTTCTTCACAGACTGTCAGAGACGGAAGCTTCCGCGGAGCACCAAACCACAGGTGTGACTGGAGAGAGATTTCAGCCACTCTGATCAACACAGAGAGGGAGCTGTCTCTACTGACGTCAGAACCGGACGACCTAAAAGAAACTTTCACAAAAGTTTCAAGAACGCTACCCTCAAACAAGCAAGGCTGAAGATATCAAGTCTTTGAAGTGGACTGAGTATCATGTCTTGAGATTGGCCTCAGTTTGTTTTTAGAATATCAACCCTAATGGTTGACACGGCCAGGGTTTAATGCTCCCAATGCTGTTAATTCAAGAACACATTTCTGTCTTCGTAGAAGATTAAAGTACTTGGTGGGATTCATTTTTGGTAAAG